>NW_017534475.1:569944-624358 GCF_001853355.1 Bactrocera latifrons
TTTTTTTTTTTTTTTTTTTTTTTTTTTTTTTTTTTTTTTTATTTGATAGAAACAGTAGCAATTAGGCAGAAAATAAAGAAATATCGCTTGGAACTACAGACCTTTTAAGAATATTGCTTAAAATATGTGAATCTAGATTTCGAGAAATTATTTTAGGCTCATCCTAGATTCCTCAACTAGAACCGTATTTTCAATGCTAATCAATCTCACATATTTAATAATTAAAATAGCAAGAAAGTGTATATTCACACACAAATAAGTGTTGACGACTACTGCGAAATGTCATCTATCATATTTATTGGTATATTTACACAAAACAAACAACATTCGTGGAAGTACCAATTCTGACAACATATATGTATATTTTATAATCCCTTTAAACCAATTTTCTCCTATTGCAAACAACAGTTATACTTCACGCCCATTTCCAAACATAGAACGATAACTATTCATTACATTGCCGGTACATCAATCCTTCAAAGGATTACTGGAATTAATTGAATGGTCTTTGCATCCATATATTTACAAACATGTTTATATACGCATCTACATACATATACGTATGTATGTATGAAATTTTGGAATATTTCTCAGTGTGAGGAATGGTTAGCGTAAGCATACTCTGTACTACAAATGTCCTTGACAAGTGCTCTGCAGCAGGTGTTGGCAAAGCGGAAACCTTAAATCAAGAAGTCACAGGTAAAGTTACTACATACAGACACACGTGCGTATGTGGTTTGGGGAAAACACACAATTAGAAAATTCGCAAAATTTTTACGGATCCTTTATTCAAGATCTTTGTGGAAATTTAGTTTTATGTATTTGTATATTATTTACAAGGTTTTAGGAAATTTGCAAGTGAATACCTTAAAAAACGTATAAATGATAATTTGATTTTCATGAGTGAATTGTCCAATTCATACTTAAATAAATGAAGTTTCTTATTTGCACACAGGATAACTGACGATTTTTGACCGATATGTACATTTTCATTTTATCGGCATTCTGACTTTGCTAAAAACTCTTCATATATCACATATTTATTGTGGCTGCTGCGATAGGTAACACTTCTAAAATAATTTTGAGGAATGCTGAAGAGTTGACAATCCTTGACAGTATAAAAAGTGCGGTTACGTTCCAGTTAGGTCGCAGTATTTTATACCCACAACATCAACCAAAATATGTTGGCTTGTCAATGTCGTCGTATAACTCATACATAGGACTATATATCTTCCGGAGAACCTTTCTCTTGAAAACCCGTAATGATTATCATCAGATGTTGTCATCATCGATGCCTCTGCGCCATAGATATAGAGGGACGGGAATATTGAGTGACTGACAGAGTTTGGTTTTTGTTCGTCGAGAGATGACTTTAAATAATGTGATTGGTGTGAATAAAACTTCTTGATGTTTTTGGATAATTTTTGTTAAGAGGCAAGTGTTATACGATCACAAGATCCTTAAGCCTTGAGTCAGAACCCTAAGTATTTTTTTTATGTGAATTGTATTAAAATACTAAATTTTCCATTAGAAGTGATATAACTTAATATAAAGTACAATCGATACAATTGAGTTCTGAATATAAGATCATTCAAATGGCTTCTACGCCTTCTTTTGCAGGAACGAATTCCACTAACTCAAGTCGTATGCCATGAATGATTTCAGTATTGATTTCTAAAGTTTGAAGAGAACCCAGTTTATTGTTAGAGACCAATGACTTCAAATAACTCTACAATAAGTAGTCACAACTTCCTGGAGGATTTTTCTTGAAATAATCGAATCGCCAAACTTTTCTCGCAATTATTCGGTAGTTGCACGTGCTCTGCGTCCTCAATTTGTTGCACCAGATGTTGTCAAGATTAAATTCTTCCAATTGCGGAAATAAAAAGTTGGTTATTATCGTTCTATATCGTTCTCTATTGACAGTAACAGTGTTACCAACTTAATTTCGAAATAAGTACGAACCGATGAATCCACCAGACCAAAAACCACACCAAATTGTCAATTTAGGTGAATGTAATGGTTGTTTATGAATAATTTGTCGATTTGCCTCGCACTAGAATCGACAGTGAGCCTCATCGGGGAAGATAATTTTTTTTATAAAACCGTTATAGTTTTCAAATTTACGACGTTCATTCAATGGCATTCAATGGCTTCAGTTATTGAGTCAGACTAATTTTATAAGGATGCAAGCCGAAATTCTTTCTCAAAATCCGCCAGGTTGTGGTTCGGGACATTCCCAATTCTTGAGAACGTCTTGGAATCGACAATTTGCGGTCTTCAGCAACACTTGCCTGATCGGCAGCGATATTTTTATTAGGGTTCTTTATCGTATTGGCTTTTGAACATTATGTTAAGAAAAATAAAAAATGACCGAAACGACACTTAGAAATCTTATCATCCCAGTATTTTTGTTGCTCACATAACATTGGAATAGCACTACAAATCGGTGTTTATACAATTTTTTTTATATTTGTATACTTTTAGAAAACTCGGTGAGTAATCTAGCACTTTAAAAAATGTTTGCTTTCTATATTTTCAATGAATTGCTGTCTACTCGTATTAATAATTTTTGATATTTGTTAAACTTCATCAAAAATTTATTTGATTAGAAAATCTCTAAATATGTACTGTTAATACTATCCAACGTACATATATATGTACACACATACCTACGCGCCACTAGATACCCGTGTCACATGACAAAAAAAGGTATCAGTTTGTGGCAATGCTTTTCATGCCGCTATCACAAAGCGGCCATCAGAAATTACACGACATTGTCTCATTACACACACATATGCACATGCATTTTACCACTCGGCTAACTCTTTTGTTCTTCAAAAATATTTTATTGATTACAAATTACATGTGTGATCGCTAAGCAATGATCAGAATGCATGTATACATACAAGTATGTATATGTATGTGCATGTGTATCTAAGTTTATGTATTTATCTCAAGAAATCTAACAATTTTATTAGTTAGTTCGTAACTGTCGCACACACAACTGAATTGTATGGAAAATAGCTGCAACCTCCAATGAATTTATATATTTTTATCATGTTTGGTACTATTTTTGTGCCGCCAACGCGTCAACGCAGCCCTTAGATCATCATCGTTTAAAACAACCAACTTTACCGCTTGTATTGATTCCTTCAATTATTCTTTCTTTCATGCACAATTGTCTTTTTATTTAATGAAAAATTAGTTGCCATCAGTGTTTTGTTTACACTCATACACTCATACATATATATTTATATATATTTTTAACATTTTCCAGCTTGTATAGTATTTGCCCTCTGCGCTTTCTATTATTATGACTTTGTTGCACCTTTTCTTTTGGGGCTCACCTTCTCATGTGGCCCATGCAATGTTGCTTTCGGTTGCGTAGACTGTAGACTGGCCTTTTATCATTTTATATTCTTCTTTTCTATTAGTACCACTTGAGATTTTTATCGCCTGCCTTAGTTAACAATTATTAATTGGTCATAACATTTATCAAATCATATTTTCTTTATTGCAGCATCTTTTTCACTCTATTGACGACAAAGTTCTTTTCCCCTCTTGGCGCGTACCCACAGAAAAATTCAACAAAAAAAAACAAAAAAAAAAATTAATAAATAAATTTGTCTTTTTGTATGTATTATATAAGTACATGTACCTCTCAAATCAGCATAAAATTCTCATAATTTTTTCCTATGCCTGATTGGCTTCAAATAACTTTCTGTGAAAAAAAGTATTGAAGTGGTTATAGAATATCAGATAACTTTGTGGTGCACTAAAGAGCCGCCTTGATACTAGATAAGGATCTGAGGCATAAATATATTATGGAAAATATGATATTATGAGCGGAATCGTTCATGGGAGAAATATTAAGCAACCACTACTAAAGCGTTTAGGTGAATATGAGAAGCTGTTGTGAATAAAGTTATATCCGGTTAACAAAAAATAGCAAAATATTCAAAATTTACTTAAATTAATAATAGTATTGAACTTACATATGTATATAGTGTTACTGGGATTTCCTATATAGAAAGAATCTTTTCAGAATAGGTTAGTTCGATTTTAACAGCGATCTCACTTGTATAACTAAGAACGCCGATCCGTTGTGGTACCTAAAAAAGCAACTATATACATATCATAAGACCTAACAAACCAACAAAGCTCTTTCAGCCAGTACGCATATGTCTTTTGGTTTATCGAGAGTAGTAGATGCTTCAGTCTTAGTTGTGCAAAGGCAGGACGTAAAGTGCCCATATGTTTCGATCGACAAGACTTCTTAAACTTAGCGCATGTATAACTTTTGGGCAGTTTCCTGCAAGATAAAATAAAATAAGTCTTCGACCAGCAAGATATTAAGTACAAGCGGGATCCATTGGTTCAGTGCTAGAACGCAAGATGCCAATGGAGATCTAACACCTTACCATTACGTTGTAAGTGGGCCAAGAGGGCTCTGCTGGCTAGCTCATGAACTTTACAGTTGTCGCCAGACGACAACGAGTCTGATAATGAAGTAGCTTTCTGCTATTTCTAGTGAGGACAGACACTCTTGGCTAGTTTTGGGCTCAAAGTTAGCGAGCTCAGCGTACGAAGTGTCGTTCTGCTGTAGAAGTGAATGCTCACTCAGGGAAGAGAGAAATTTTGCGGGTCCTTGTTTGAACCCCTTCATATACCCTGGTTTTTAGAGCCTTAGACTACACCTCGCAGGCATGTCTACATTTTAAAATGGCATAAAGTGCTATTGTTGGTGGAGTTCGTAGTGCACCATAGATGCCGAGGAGAGCCGCTCTTTGGGCCAGCTCAAGCTGTTTAGCAGCCTTTTCGAGTATCCTCGACTAAACGAATATGAAGGAAAACACGACCTTGGGTGTGGGTTCCTAGATATTTCAGTTTATCAACAGGTTGAAGACATGAACTCCCAAAAGAGCGGAGGGAAGGTTTGGGATCTTATACCTCCTAGTAAATAAAACCATTTCAGTTTTACTTAACTTTAAATTTAATATCCAAAATCTTCTATAAATGTGTTACAAAGGACATTCGGCTGAATGCAAAAATAAACTAGGCTAGGTTTTGTCGTTTAAAAAAATGTATAGAAGGAGATGAAGGAAAAACTATTTTTCATCTTACCTCAATCTTACAAAACATCTGCATGCTTTCCCAAAAAAAGCAATAAGTAAATAAGTAATAAAAATAAGAACATAAAACACAATCCTTTACCTCAAAGCAGTTCAAAAACGTTTCAAATTTTATGACCTTTACATGTGAAAAGCATAAATTTCCATTTTATTGAAACATTTTCTTGGTGGCCTTCATAGTCCGCTTACTCGGTCTTTTACGATGTCAATTTGTGACATATTTGACGGCAAACATGCTAGACCACGGCGCTCAAGAAATAACCCATTCGGCCGTTAGTCAGCCAGCAATAACAATGCGATTTTGTTAACCCTTCCGGGAAAGTCAAAGCATTAAGTCAAATTGTTTCGAAAACCTCATTTCCAAACACAAGTAAACAAACAACCCAATGTCTATATGAAGACAACAAGACCGTGACGAAATTGCAATTTGCTGAGAGTAAGTATTATTATAAAAATAAACACAGTGTAAATTCCACAAATTCAATAAAATATGGTTTTACAAATAGTAGTTTATGAAACGAAAATGAAAAAGAAAACGTAAATGCTAAAAATTTTGATGGACCGAGACATACAACATGCAATTAGAAATGTGTATGACCTTGACAAGGACATTGCCGTCGCACGAAGCTAGACCAAAAGTCATAAAATCAAAATTTATAGGCAAAAAATGCAAAAAAGGTTACAATACGTGTGTGTGTGTGTGTAATGTAAATATTTATGTACATGTTGAGACATGTTATTTCTTAGCAAAAATATGTAAAATTGAAAATCACTGAACATTTTTGTATGTGGGAATATTGTGAAGTAAATGTATAAAATATTAAAAATAAAAAATTATAAAAATACTAAATATTATTTTTATGATATATTTATGTTATATCTAGAAAACGAGCAAGTAATAATATTTTAGTTATTTTTTGAGTTGGCTAGTTAATGCTTTAATGACTGGGCACAATATTGACGAAGCTTTTTCGACAACATTCGCTTGTAGCTTTTCATATATGGATTCAGACCTTCAAAAGAACAGTATTAATTTATACTCTTCATATTCAAAATGGATTTAGACGTGTAAAGCTGTCAACCGTCAGTCAGCTAAAGCATACTCTTAAATAATTCACTTGAAATTTGGAATTGTGGCATCCCAGTAACTAATATCTAATAAATTGTAAATGTTAAGTTATTATTGCAACTTTTTTAAAACAATTTACTTAACTTAATTTGTTTTTTGTAAGATCGCCATTTTGTGAAAAAATGATGTGACGCTTAAATCATGAATCAGAAGAATACAGTAGGCGGCATTTTTTCTGAGAACGTTTTTTCACTTTGACACAGAGTCAGACTATAGGAGTTTCCTCCGAAGTTGAGTTTTGGTAAAAACTATGAACTGTACGTTTTATATAGTGGCAAGGATACATAAAAATGTTCGAATCTAGTTAATTTACCGTAGGAAGCTTAAACGTACCTGAATCAAATTGAGTGATGAAATTGACTTGGTCTCAACAATCTAGGAACATTTTCCATAAGAGTATTAAGACCTAACGTTTTTTAAATCGTACTTTTAGCCTTGGAGTAAAAAATATAACGAAAATCAGGTATTTGCCGAATCAACTAACGAAGGGTGTTCGGGTGTGTTGCAAAACCAGCCAATTATTATATTTACATTTGCGGCTTTTGCCGCGACCTTGGCTTTCGCACCGCCAATAACATTTTTCGATACAGGCTGAATGCATTTCGCAAAGTTAATGACGCCGCGAATGACATAATAGAAGACGTCAATTGCATTTTTGCTTGTCACAAGGGATTTTGTTAATATTTTTTGCAATATAAAAACAACAATTTTTGCCTGGCTAATTTGCAACAGCCATGGTTGTGAGCAAACGATACGGCTATATTGCAAAATATCCAACAACAACAAAAACCGTTTTCATATGTAAACAATCACGCCAACATGCTACACACACATACAAACACCATTTAATCAAGTAGTATTGGTAAGAAGTTGGCAAGGTCATGTAAATGCTATTATTTGGTATGTTGCAGGACGCAAGGACACACAACGTTCCATGTCGCATTTTAAAAATTGGGCTCGTAATGCTTTTTCATCAAAGTAGCAGTTCTACTCGAAGCGTACTGACGCTCTATTCCTGTTGGTTTGCAACATCGCTCTCTAAAGGACCACTCTTCGTCAAATACCTGATATTTACACACACATATATATATATATACATATATGTATATAAGAATATACCTGCGCTTCGAAGTCAAGCGGTTAGCAAATATACTGTTTGCTTCAATGGGCGAGAAATTGACTCTGCTTAGCCACGGTCCGGCCTACCGAGAAGAGCTAGAAAACAATTCCCATTTGCTACGCTAATTTTGTTATAAGCTGAAGACTGTTGATTTATGGCCCATTGGTTTATAAATTCCTACGAATTGAGTTTGTTTGTTTGCTTGAGGGCGTGATGTCCTTAAAGGTGCGAGTAAAGTTAATTTTTGGCTCCCTACATTCCAACCGAAGGCGATAGGTATAGCTGATGAAAGCAAAGCTAGTTTGCTAGTACATTTATAACTGTTAATTTGTGTATTTAAATAAACGTATTGGAGGGTACTCAAGTATAAAATTTATTTATTTTTCAAATAAAATATTAGTTGTCTTCGACTCGTCAAACCGTCGAGAGTACCGAATTGAAGAATAAACAGGTATAAATCGCGAACCTAGGTGCAACTGATATACAAATATTTTTATAGGCGCAGTCGTTAAGAAAGCAGATATAATAATGAATCAACCACGATCCCAACGAATCCCACGCAGCTGGGACCCTATAGTAGAAATTTGTATATCGTCTTTATACGTCCAAACGTCGTATTATTCATCTATATTTATATTTATGGTACACCACACGGTTCAGAGAGTAAATCACAGATTTCAATACCCTAATGAAATGCTAGACTGGCTTACAAGTTTTATCAAACTTTCCAAGGCTCTCTCTGATATTCAATTTGTATAAGCCTTTAATTTTTAGAAATAAGAGAGCTGAAAGACAATATTACGAGTAATAGAGATTATTGTACATAAGCTCAAGCATGTAATACACACTGTTTGGTTCGATAATTTGTTGACATTTTGAAGATAGTTTCATCATGCTACTCTTTTAGAAAACTTTGTCTCATGGCAAAAAACTGAAACAGTCGATTTTCACAAGCTTCTCTGTAGGCGAATTTTTCAACGGCAAAATTATTTGCAATAGACAGGAACAGATAGTTATCCCTTGTAGGCAAACCTGAACTATAAAGTAAATGAATAAGAACCTCACTACTAAGCACCCGGACTAATGTTGTTCTAATGGAAAATAATTCTTTCCCTAATGTTCAATGCTGGCCACTTTGGACTGCTTCTTTCAAACGTGCAATTGTTGCACTCACACCTGACTTGTAATCCTGGCTGGGTTACCGTTTGAGTCGGTTCACCACGCTTTCTCCCCGATCGTCATGTATTGGAAATGGATGGATTTCTTTTAAATAGATCTTATATATTTTCTATTGGCTTTGCTAAATAATGCATCTATAGCTTATTTCTGGAGGAATTAAATAATTTTCCACAGCATAACTCCTTTTTTGGAATAACCGTAGTTTTATTCTATTTTTGTATCTTTTTATTTATTGGTGGAGACACCGCTTACGCCAGTTTCCAAAAAAAGCCAGAGTCAGTTGTTTCCCTTTTATCGGGGATTCCGCACCCAGCGTACCACCTTGAGGAAGGATGATTCGCCTTCTCACTATAGCTCGCCTTCAAACGGATGTTTCTTGGCTACTTGGTCTAAGACCGGAAATCATGAGCTGCTTGAGCCATATGTAAAAAAATAATTTTTGGTGACTCCCAAGTGAATGGCACTCGGAGTACGTTGAACACTTGTATTAACTTATTCACATGGCTCGATCGTCCTCCATTTATTTGAGTATCATTAGCAAGTTATTTGGAATTTGGTATACATTTTCGTAAGTATACAGACATTTTCGTGTCCAAAATTTGCTGCCACAAAATATTTATATCCAGGTTCTTAGAGAGAAAATCGGGGCCCGGATAGGGTAAAGCATCATTATAAGTTATGGCAGAACACCGCACCCCATAGTTACAACTCCGAGGAATTGTCCCCGATTAATTGTATATATTAAAAGCGGTGGTCGTCCAAGCTTATTATTTTTTACTCTTAAGTTAAGATAGTAGTCTGCTAACTTGGGTTCAAAAAATCGATTTTTTCTTTGCTTAATTTGAAAGCACAATGTTTTGAGAATATACTGTGGAAATTTCAGACAGAAATGCGAAATATTTCGGCTTTTATAAGGAGTTTCCTAGAGCGCATCCGAGTTCAACTTTTAAGGTCGACCGAACTTTAAACGCGTTTTCCTCAAAACATTGTTTTCCTGGTCGGCCCGTGTCCTAACTTTCTTTTGTTGAACCGATGGCTTTCAAATTTTAATAGGCTGTTCTAGACACTTATAGTACTCGTCGAAACTAACGAGAATTTTTTTCACACCTAACTTTTTATTTTACAATCCATTCTTTGCTAAAATAAAAGAACGTTTTTTTTTTCAAAGTAAGCCATTTTGTTATTTAGCCTTGCAATTTAACTTCAGTGGTTTCGACCAGAGAGATTAGATTAAGAATAATCAAGAATATTTGATTTCAGATAACATCAAGAGCTAAAATCGCCCGGGCCACCAATATGCATTTTTTTTGAGGTTCCAACTTTTAGTGACAATAATAATAGTAATAAAGTATTAAATTTCTTCAAATAATTTTTTTTATTTTTATTTTCAATATGTAAATAAAAACACTCTAAATATTCAAGATATTTCATTTTTATTTTACTGTAATGAAAATAGGCAGAAATTACCAGACAACTACCTTAGAATACGTTCAGTTTGGCACTTCTCTGCTCTCTTGTCAAAACAATAAACTTGCGAAATAACCACAAAGCTACACAATTGTAATCAATTTGAAGAACTTGTGTGGATACCATAATAAAGTGGTATAACCAACTCTTTATTTGTTTTATACGAGTTCTTTGTTCTATTCAGCACTCGTTAAGACTTAACAAGACGATTAGTCTTATTATTTTTCAATGAACATTTCTTGCATTCATTTGTGTATATGAAAAAGTTGAAAACTTAATTAACAGCCAATGCCCACACATGTTTTCCAAACGGTGCGACGGTGACATCCGGCCTAATCAGCAAAAACGGTGAGTATTGTATGTCCTTGTCAAAAACACAAACACTCACCCAGACTATGGAAACATAAGCAAATTGGCACTTAAGTTAAATAAGCAGAAAGAAAATCGACAAAAATGCTTAAATACAAATAAATTTCGTTTAAAACCAGCGGGACGAACGAGCACTTAAGGCCAACTAAACAAATAAATAACAAATCAAATAAGCTAAGCAAATATACCGTACAATTGGTGACCTCCCGAAGGAATCGAATCGAACCGTCTCCTGGCTAGGTGTCCTTACCCACACAGCGTGTGGCAAGTGCTATCCCGAGCGCTCGTGTCACACTTTGAATGTGCGCTTGTGTAGCCTACTTTCTTTTTAATGCTACAATCTTAAATGTTAAAAATTTATCAATGTATATAAATATATATACATATACATATATAATATATATATATAATATATATATAGTTATGTGTATGGGTGAAGTGAAACTGCTCAATGCACCGCCAATTTGCAAAGCCTGAGATGCTGACAAAAGTTGATGACATGAAATGCAACAACAGGCGGTCCCCATTGGATGGACGGACGGATAGACGGCTGAGTGTGCGTGAGCGCCCGCAAATCGCTGCCAGTGATAAGCCAAACGGATTGATTTACAAAGAATAACATTTTCGATGCGCATCGACACGGCCGATCGTCGGGATTGACGCACTCGTCGGTCACTCCATGTGAATTGGCATTTGATTGTTGGGCTGCGTTGTGGGCGGATTTGTTTATCTTGCTCGCTGTGTAACAAGTGTTGGCATTGTGCGCCAACGGGTCTGGCGGGTGTAACAAGAGCGCTGAATGCATTTGTGCGTGTATGTAAATACGTATGTGTGTATGTATGCGCAGCTGTATGTGCGAGGATGCGAGTGACGCGTGTTTGTTGATTGTGCTTGCCATTTGGTTAATTTAGTTGCAGGTTTTGGCACTTGAGCGCTGTCAGGAATTTCACAAATAATCGGAAAAAAAAAGAAATCAATGCACACAAGTGCTATATTCATTAGAGTGCGTCGACGTTTTTTACTATAAAATCGCATATGCGTGAAATATTCTATGGATCACTCTGACGAACTTTTCCTAAGGGACTATGGGTGTAAAATCGGTTTCCAGCCAATGATCTTTAGAGCGAATTTTAAAAATTTGAATAAGCGGTGGTATGAGAAATATGTGTTATAGTTGTCCGATCTGGCAGATTCCGACAAATGATCAATAGAATATCAAAATGCATCTACGTATTAAATTTCGTTCGGATATCTCAAAAAGTGCCTTAGTCAAAGTTGTTTAGAATGATCCGTAGAACATTTCCCGTATACTCATTTCTTAGTGTTTTTGGTTCCCTGTAAATTGATCCGCTCTTATATACATATAGGGATTACATGTACATATATATTTATGTTTATATTTAATTATGCATATTTTTCACATTACATAACATTTTGTGTTTTTGTTGTGTTTATTATATGTTGCGTTCCCTCACAGCAAAAGCCAATCTTACACCCATGCCCCTCCACACTCATACACATATACGTGCTCGTGTATCCCCCTATCTTTCTCTCTATAGATTTGATGCTTTGTAGTATTTCTACTTTGCGCCTACAATTGTATGTTTGTATGCATATGCGTTGTGTCCAAAATTCAAATGCCCGTTTGCTGTGCGTGACACCCGCTGCGTGCGCTGCTTAGCACCTGACCGATTTATTTATTTATCTTTATACAAAATAAATTGAAAAGAAATGCAGTTTTTTCTTCACTTGAGTGCCTCATTTATTTACGAAAAATTCAATTGAGAATTTTCAATTGATTTATGCAACGATTTAAATTTTTCCTTTGCACTAATTAGAAGGGTGATATGTGGTAGTACGAAATAAATTTAAAAAAGTTATCAGCAAATTAAAATTAAATGATATAGATACCTAGACATTTCACAAAACACATTAATTGTGAGGTTAGGAATTTTCTGCTCAATAAAACTGATTTTGGTAAAATCATCATGTGAGGTGTAAAAATTAGCATGATGCAGCGAAAAATTGTATTTCAATTTTTTTATTTATTTTACAAATATGTATAAATGTTCTTAAATAACTCTTAATAAATGTTACACAGTTACAGGGATGGGCCAAATTCGCACTTCCAATTAAGTTAAATTCTAAGAAGTAATGATTTAATGTCTGATAGGTCTGAAATAAAGCAATTACCCAAAATGAAAAAATACAAACTTATTTCAATGGTTTTTCGTATATATTATATGAATGTTATGGCAGGCGTTGTTAATTTATTTTGCATATAAAAAGGAAAAATATAAATATTTAAACCAATTAGGCCTTTAGCATTCCGTGTGTGATTTTACCGAAATTATGATATCAAGATGTGTTCAAAAATTAAAAAAATTTCGGTTTTTGAAATAAATAATTTTTTATTTATGTATCTGCATACAGTAACGTTGTCGTCTTCAAAATAGCCTCTTTCGATATTATACATTAGGGGTTACATGGGTTTGAAGGTTTAAAATCGAGTTTTTATTGTTTTATTAAACTCTACCGCACCTGACTTAAATTTTCAGGTTGATCCGAGTAATAGTTAGTAGTTAGGCTTCTTTAAACATGTTTTTTCGAAACTATGTTTTTGAAGTGAAAATTTCTGGAGAACTACTCAACCGATCTTCGTGAAACTTTCCACAGGTCTTTGAGATAAAATTTTTAAAGAATTGGACCAAGGATTTTTTTCGTTTAAAACTATTTGAAAAAAAATTTTTTGCGAAATTTTCAATAATTTTTTTTTTTTTTTTATAAAAATGTCCGCCAAAAATCCAATTTTCAATTATTCTCCTTCGTTCAAGTTCTAAGTTAAAGTTTTAACCAAAGTATATATTTTTCCACTTTAGATGATCCGGTAAGGAATTATCCTGCCAACGCGGGAGCATTTCTTTCCGAGGGGTCACCGGAAATGGTGTCGCAATGGCCGAGTTTGAAATATTTTTCTCCAAATTCTAAATTGCTTGTAACAATAAAAGGTTCTAATCAAATATTTTATTATGAGAAAAATAATTTTGTTAAAGGCCGTTTTTTACCCGAGGAATCCCATGTAACCCCTTAATACGGACACTTCTTCCAAATGTCGAAATACTTTTCGAACTCGATTTTTGGGTAACCTTTTGTTTCTTTCAGTGCTACGCTTTTAATGTGATCTACGCTTGGAAAAGGTTGGCTGGTTAGGTTTTATTTTCGAAAATAGTCACATGGAACCACGTCTGGCGTTTCTTCTAACCTAAGCGACTGCAAAAGACAAAGTAAGCAATGAAACAATCCACATAATAAAATTGTATTAGTATTTGGACACGCCGCAACCGCGAAATTTTAATTTCATAATTCTCGTCATTCAAGATTGTATAACTCTTCTTTTGATCTGATCACATCGACGCCTTTATTGTCAATTCAAAGTAACGGTCAAATAACTTTTAAATAAACCATTTGAATTAGAAATAAGACCCTTGCATCTATATTTACAGACAAGCAACATATTGGCCTCAAAGACGCCTAGCAAGATACTGAAATTTATATCTTTTCTAGTTTTAAATGCCTGTCCACTTATAAAGATACAAGGCTTTTATTTACCACCTGAGTTTTTGCGAGCAAAAAGATACTTAAATGTATAGCATTACAAACAACTGTTTATGTTTTGACTCCGCCATAATTATCGTTGCATTATCAATGCAATTGCGGTACACATTGTAAACAATAAAGTAGCCATCGATCTGTGTATATGCTTAGCACACATGTTGAAACACTTTTAAGCGACTTTTATTAGCGTGTTTATTATTCATCAAACTCGGCTTTGCTCGGCTCTACGTCGCTTATGAGTTAAAACACTGTTCGCATGCAGGATGAGCATCATAAAAATACAGCGAAACAAGCAGGCTTTCTCTCAAACTCAAACTGAAACTCATATCCGCATCCGCCGGTGCGTCGATCGCCAATAACCGTAAGTTGTCGTAAAAACCCTGTTAATCGCATCGTTAAATGTGTAGACATGTATACACATAAAGGCGCCTTTCTGCGTGAAGATATGTAAATTAAAATAGTTAATAAGCTGTATTCCACAGGCAGACGCAGAGTGTTTGTTTATGATCACTCGTATTCGCAATGTGTTTAAATCTCATTGAGATTGAGTTGTTGATCGCTAACACCAATAAGCCGACATTACGGCCATGCGGCAACAAAATGCATTTCAAATGTGCCACATTGCATACATATACAATCGGCAGCGGCAACATGTACTCAAGGTACTGAACGTGTGCATGCGATGCCTCAATGAAGTTGCAAGTTTGGCTTATAAAAATGTCAAAGAACGCCTGCTGGCCGTTCGCTGAATGACTACTGCGGTTGCAGTGCTGCCGTTGCTGCTGTGGCAGTCAGTTGCTTGTGTCGCCTTGGCCTAAGCGCGCTTGCGTTTCTTTCTAGCTTTAGGCTGTATACTTAAGCTGTGTGCATACATAATAGCTCTATACGCAGGCGGTTACTTAGACCACAAGTAATATTACAATTTACAATGCATTGACTAGCCAACTAATGGTGAGGCAGTTAACTTGCGTTTAAACCTACCAAAAAATCCAAATAGCATTATTTAGCTGGCGGCTCTTCTTTTATTTACATATTTTGCATTTTTTCACCTTATTGTTGTTTTTGTTGCTGTTGGTAACACTGCACATATTCGATTCATTCCACACCGTTCATTTATTCATTCCTTTGCAATATCTATTCCATTCAAGTTGCCACTACTTATTCCATGGATTTAGCTCTTGTTATTTGTTGTGGCATGCAGTGCAAATAAGGCCGCGGGGTTTTCCTTATATGAGCGGATATTGAGATAAAGTGAAGCTGTGGGTTCACATACATACATATACTTATATAACATTCTTATTAACTTCATGTGATTTTCATTTGGTTCCGTTTGAGGTTATGTTTTTTGTTTATGTTTATTTTTGCAATTTTTATGCCGGAAGATATTTTTTTATTTAACATTAATAAATATTAAGTCCAAACAAAAATATTAGGTTGTCAAACAAGTCTTACGGTATTTATGCGGTATTTTTTTGAATTTTCAATTGTTCATAAAATCTTTTTTGATGGCTCATGCCCAGCTCTTGACCGATGCTACGGCTGCTACTATGCCGGTCTCTTTCGACCAATTCAGCGATTTTATCGCAATTTTCGACGACAGGCCTTCCGGAGCGTGGCGGATTTTCGACCACCTCTACACCAGAACGAAAACATTGAAACCATCGTTGTGCGGTAGAAATGGAAACTGTATTGGGTCCATAAACTCGTACTGTAAAATATGCCGTATTTTCACTTTATTTTGCTCCATGTTTGCGACGCTATAACAATTTTTCTAAAATATTTTTCACGCCCGGCTTCCAAATATTATAAAATTTTTGATTGATTCTGATATTTATTTTTTACATAAGTTTATTGCTATTTTTCGAATTATCCTCTAAAAAGTCAGGTCCAGATGGAATTGGAAACAAGGCACTTTAATGTTTTTTAAACAATTTGGGTACTAAACCCTTAAAAATGTGACTTCTGAGTGGTAGAAAAGAATTTATACCCTACACAGTATAGGAAAATGGACCGAGAGTGTGATAATTGAGAGTGAGACTTCGAAATGGAAAGCTGGTACAGGAGGTATATATTTTTTTTTTCGAAGGAAGGTTTCCAGCTCAGTGACTAATACTTTGTCTTTCAAGCTTTCTTATAGTGGATGTAATAGAAAGTGCTAATTAAGATTCCATTTTAACGGGAAAGTTCCTGATTTTCTGTGTAACAGCTTTGTCTTTCAGGTTTTCTTATACGAAGTAAATATAACATAAGGTATTGAGATTTCCGTTTAACTGGAGAGGTCATTGATTTTCTGCATAACAGTATGTAGAGGCAATCAATGACACTAAGGGATATCAGTGCATGCCAAATAATATCAAGTGTTGCTGCTGAAGTAATAGCCAGTATGATGACCATTGACATGAAGGGTGACGAATACGAGCGAGTATATAAGTTATCAGAGCCGTTTATAGGAGCTAAAAAAGAAGAGAGTCAATAACTTAACAATTTGGCAGCAGCGATGCCAAACCTTATTTAAATGACGTTGAATCTACAGACTGATACCGGACATCCATTATTGGAACGATAGACGACATGTGGACCCTGATTTCCAACTAACCCAAACAGTAAGTGGACATGTGTGTCTTAGATGCTATATGTACATGGGCCAGCACGGCATTAGTCCTAATTGTCCGACGTGTTCAAGTGTTTTTTTTTTTGCCCTCGGTTTTTAAGTACAAAGGAAAAATTTAAAACTACTTTACGGAGGAAAATTTGACGACACTTATGTGTCAGTCCACAGAGGTGGAAAGCTGTCGGCGAAGCGGTAGCCAAAATCTTGACAAAACTGTGATACATAGAGTAGAGCAGAGTAGGCGACCGTCAACCCTTGTCAGAGAGGTGACAATGTCTTATCACTCCACGCTTTTGATGCTTAGTACTCCTTAAAAAAAGACAGGTAATCAATAACATGTCTGAGAAAAACTCAGTGAATTACATTTGAGTCTACGGTCACGTGAGTGTAGAAAGAAATGTAAGAAAATAATGTGAATTTAAGTCAAAGTAAGGGCATCCGCAAGATGTCTCAAAATTAATTGATGAAATTTTTATTGCAATTGAACAAAAACAGCAACGCTTTAACGGTCAAACGGTCATATTATTTAGTTCCTTCAAATATTGTTTAAAACAAAGATTTCTAAACATGTCAGGTCTTGAAACTGTGCCAATTCAAGACGTCCAGAAATAGTAATTATCTTACGTGAATTACAAATTGGTCTTATAGCAGATATTATCAAAGAGCTCATACTCGTCAGATCTTACCTCCAGAAACTAGATAATGTAGAATCAGTGAATGTACGGCAAGATGATGATGCAAGCGCTTTAACATGTCCAACTTTCATAATATTGAGAAGATATCCTTTCCAAGATGTTTAACGCTTTAATAAAATAATAAATTATTTCGTTCAAATCGATATTTAGTAAATATTGTAAGATATAGATTGCATAACAAAACTCAACTTCTTTATATTAAAAGCATTTTAAGATTTGCACACATACTTGTTGTACGTACTTATAGCCTCATACATTGTAAGTACCAAAGCAAGCTCAAAATAGTCTGTAATTAGGTGTATGTATGTTTATGTGGAACATTGAATGGCGGCATTTCCAATCAAAGGCTAACATTTTTAACCGTTTAACTGTTTCGCAATTAAATCTCATTTGTAAGAAAGGAATTTTCAAATCAAGTCATAAAACTTCAGGCGATTGAATTGTCTGGCTACCGATTGAAGTCCATTGACAGTCGCCAATACATTTGAAAACAAACAAATCACGCGGCAATAATAGAATCCAGTTGGCAATCATTAGTGGTGGTAGCAAAAACAATAGAGCAAACACAGGTACCACATATGCGCGCAAATGCTTTGGAATCTGTCAACACATTGACAGCGAGCACTGATAAAAGCAATATGGCAGCACTCTTAAAACGCGAAAGACTTCAAGCAAGTGCATAACAATGTGTGTGTGTGGGTGTGTGTGTGTGAATTATGTTAAAGCTTTCTAAACTTATTGCAGTAGGAATGAATTGTTCTCAAATAGGCTTAGTACTTACATATGTATATGTAGAAAAATCTTACATGCGTGTGCACGTACTCGGCTATATTGATATATTCGTATGTACAGCAGTGGATATATCAAAATGAGCAACTTGCAGCTGGCATCCAACCGTTTGGACGGACACTGACTAATTTCCACAAATGGTATTAACTGCTGTTGTTGTTGTAGTTTCTGTTTAGCTTTTTCGCCATGTTAACGCACAATGCAGATTTAAAAAGTTGGGCGGAAACTGTCGATGTGCGCAAAGCAACGAGCAGTCGAATGAGAAATGAAGTGAAAATAGTGGCGAACAGTTGGTAGCCGCAAGTCGGCATTAAACACAAACAGCGTGGAAAACAGTAAACAGCTTTGATACCGTTGGTCGTTGCTGGCAAGCGGTGATATTGATTGTCGAATAACAAGAGACAAAATAACCACAACAACAACTGCACTAGGTAAAGCGGCAGTAATGGCTGCAATGACAGCTAAAATAATGGCGAATGGCAATTGTCGAGTCGTGAAGGCTATTTGGACCTCGGCCAATTCCAATTCCAGTGCCAGTGTAATGTTTGTAATGGACAGTGCGAAAGTTTTGTTACTTTGCAAAGGAAAATGGCAACATCCCGTTGTAATAAAATGCTTTAGGTTATAAATAAAATTGCGTTTATGTGTAAGAATGTGTTATTGTTTTAGCTATTTTATGCCAAGGAATAATTGATACCAGCAGTTTCTCATTAACTTGCTAATTCTACTTTGTGTATTAGATCAATTTACAAAGACTGGTATAATGGTCATTGCCATGCGCCCAGTTTCTTTTTATGACTCTTATTTAACACTATTTCTTGTATTTTTTTTAAATAGTTGGAATAGAACAAAAACAAAAAAAATCATTTTTTCAAGGCCTTGTAAACTATACCTCAAAGACCTGTGCAAAATTTCATTATTATTGATGGCGTAGTTCACTAAACAGATTGACTTTGAAAACACACAACTTTTCTATGCTATATGCCCAAAACTATGGCCGGACTAACCTGAGGGTTGATTACAATATTTTAGAGATGTTATAGGATTAGCTAAGACAATATTTTTTTCATTGTTTAATAAAAATTCTTTAACAAAAATATAAATTTTTTTTACTAAATACCAAAAATATTATTAGCATATTGTTGTTGTATTTGTTCTTGCACATTTTATTACTTATTAAAAAAAATACACATTCTATGGCATGCCTAATATTTAAACGACCTTATCAATGCCGCCATTTTAATAAAAACATACATATATGTATAACTAGTTGCAAAGAAAATCGCTAGGTTGTCAAATATTTTGGTTGAATAATTAAATATTCTGCACTTAATTAATCTTATGCAACAAAAACAGCAAGAAAAATAAACAGCTTATGGTCACAGGCATACACATCTATACATATACATATCAATGTATGTATCTATAGTTTGTTACATATAACATGTAGACATGTATGAATGTATGGATATGTAGAAAGTACGTAATGAATGTAGCTGTGAAGAAGAAAAATTAGACCAACAGCGTAAATAAATAATTATAAGTGCACGAAGTGAGTGTAAAAATTAGAATGAAAAATTACCACAAAATGCCAAAATGAAAATCGTATACAATTAATCAAGGTGGCCAGTGGACGATTGGACGCTTCGAGAGCTTGAGGCGATTGGTTGCGTGGCAGCGCGGGTGACAGAGCGCCACAACACACATATGGGAATTGTAATGCATTAGTTGTTTGTACAAATGCACATACAAACATACATTTCCATGTAACTATGTGCGTAGCTGTTTACAACAAAGAGGCTTGATTAGAGTTGATGATTGTTTACATAGTGTGCTGAGCTATAGTGAGCTTTGTAAATTTGAAAATGTATAAGTGTGCATTTCTTTTGTTTTGTTCTGTTTTGAATGCTTGTTTCCATATATCACCACGCTGTTATGACATATTATTTGTAGAAACCTTAGTCGCACGAACGCATAGCAACGCTTTGCAAAGCTGACTTCATATTCATGTGCGTGTTGCAACATTGACCAATCAGAGCGTTGCTAATTGCTGCTGCAGCGACACAAATGGGACGCAGAGTGCTGAATGCCAAGAGCTTGCAACATAAATATATATATGCTTACATAGGTGACATGCGTAAACACGCCCACGCGTGCGTCTACTGGGCGCTCAGGCAGTTTGAGCTGTCTGAGAAAGAAAAGTGGTAAAAATGAACAATTTACAACGTGCACACGCCCACGCCCACGCAAAAAATTACAAGCTTTTCATTCCAATTTTCTGTGTGCTCACAGCTAAGCTTAAAGCGCTTGGGTTTAGTGGGCGGACGTTTCGACTTTTATTTCTCTGCTTTTGTTAACCACCATTGCTGTTTACAGCCCCGCAACCGCCACTATGGGTGTGAATGCCGACGAAAATTTGAGAATTATGCTTGTGCAGTTCCACAAATGTGCGCTGCCTTAGATCAAAGTTGTCGTTGTATGATTGTATAAAAACGGCTATTTCACTTGCACGACTGTGTAGAATTATTTCCGTTGGAATTTAGGAAAGCCCTGTTTGGCCTCGTTTTATCTCATGCGTCTTATACCAAATAACGGCCATTTTGAGTTATATGCCAGCTCTTTTCCGCTAACGTACGTTCCATGACAGCTGAAAAACCAGTCTTTCCACTTTTGAAATTCACCTCAAATAACTTGCATACACACCACTATCACAGCTAGCTGTGCTATTCACATTACTGCCAATTTGTGTAAGTTGGTGTGACTTATTAGCTATTGCCCTCTCATATTATCTATATTCACCTCATTGATTTTGGGCGCTGCTTTTGGCTGCGTGCGTGCAACAAAAGCCACGGCATGTGGCATGCGAGCTCTTGCTGTTGCACACATGCAGGACACCACTACAACAGCGCTCGAGTCACTTCACAGGCAGACAGCCACCAGCCAGTCTGAGCCGACGGTCTTCGATAGCATACAAACAAACATAGGCGTAGTACTAGGCATGCAGTATTGTTTTTATTTTGTGTTTTTGTTGTTGTGGGCCTGCTTGATAGCCAGCGCATGCACGTATGCCGAAGGAGTCAAACCAACCACTGTGCACCCCGCATTCGCACAGCGTCGACCACGACGACAACACACACGACACGATACCACTCGGAAAGGTACGGTCGGCCGCATGCTAGCAACTGTATGCAGTGGCATAGGCAATTCCCAATTGTACAGATCACTAACGGAAACGAACGCAAACGCAGTTAGAAGTTATTCGTGCGCACAGCCAATAGACGGATCAGCGGCTGGTAATACGGAGCGCTGTTTATGACGGTGTCGCGGACGGGACTATTATTTTATTTTAATAAAGTGAGAATTTATTTTGAAAAATATTACAAAAAGTATTCAACAATATTGAAATATTAAGAAATCAATGTGAAGAGTTGTATATTAGATAAAAGCGAAAACATCAGCAATGCGACGGTAAACGAACGCAGTGATTTGCAGTGAAAAAAATGTGAGCAAAATTTGCGTTTAAAAAATCAAAAAAAAAAAAAAAAAATCAAAAACAAATTGAAAGAAATAAAAAACAGTCACTTTGATGTTTTAAGTGCTTTTGTATTTAAGAATTTATGCATAAACAAAAGTGAATGAAATATTAAATAAACTAAACATAAACAAGCTCAGCGAACTGTTTTAAATCAACTCACAACAGTTTGAGTAGCACTTGTTTTTCTCACAACTTTACTCTACGTAAAGCGGCCAAAAACGGTGACGCATTCACAAATCGAACTTTCGCGTTTCTCTTTCAATACTTTTTAAGTCATCAAAATGATGATGAACGCTTTCATCGATCCCACGCCCTCCCAGCACCATCTGGCTTCTTACGGGCTGCGTATGTCACCGACTACACCGACTAATCAATCGGATTTACTTGGTGGCAGCGCGCAACAACAACATGCACAGCAACAGCAGCAGCAACAACAACAAGTGCAACAACAGCAGCAACAACAAGCGCAGCAGCAACAATCCCAACAACAGCAGGCACAACAATTGGACACCAGCGGTCTGATGTCCTCAGCAATGTCGCTGGGCACCAGCGTCAGCGACATGTCTTCGCCCGTAAGTGCGTCAGCCGCCAGTGCTGCCGCGTATCAGAACAGCGGCTACAGCCACTTCAATACGCAACTCGGTTCGGCGTATTCATCACGTGATTTTCTGCTTGGCCGCCGCACAGACAACGATTACATGTCCGGTGCGGCAACAACGCAACTGGTTGGCCAAAGTGCCGCCACCACTGCTGCAACAGCCGACTCAATGTTATTCCCCTCATTTCCCGCCACACATGCCCAGCATCCCGATTTGACCACATCCTTTGGTAATCACCCCTTCCATGCGGCGGCACATCATCATGCCGCGGCCGCGCATCATCATCAACATCAGATGCGCATGGGCATGGCCGACTACGCGCATCCGTATGCACATCACGCACAACATCATACAAATTTTCCGTCGGTGCATCATCATCAACATCCCGCCATGTCCATGCATCCAGCTGGTGCGGGCGCTTTTCTACGCTATATGCGCCACCAGCCCTCGGCAGCGTCTGCCATTAAGCAAGATATGCAATGCCTTTGGGTGGATCCGGATCAACCGGGCGGTCCGAACGGCCGCAAGACATGTAATAAGATCTTTCACACCATGCACGATATTGTCACCCATCTAACGGTGGAACATGTCGGCGGACCCGAGTGCACAACGCATGCCTGCTACTGGATTGGTTGTTCCCGCAACGGTCGCCCCTTCAAAGCCAAATACAAGTTGGTCAATCATATACGCGTGCACACCGGCGAGAAACCGTTTGCCTGTCCGCATCCCGGTTGCGGCAAGGTGTTCGCACGTAGCGAGAATCTCAAAATACACAAGCGGACGCATACCGGTAAGTCGCTGTTAACCAATATTCGCATTAAAATAGTAACTGTATTTATGTAAAATACATATGTTTGGGGGCGTTGTGTTTTCACCTGTATACAGCAGGCATTAATGCGGTTAACAAAATCCCTATGGCATCGCAATTTTGACTTGACTTTATTCGTTTATAGCTATGCGTTGTTTTATTTTGTTTTAACTTGTTTGCTTTTTGATGTTTGTTCGCTAATCGGTTTAACTAATTTTTGGGCGGCGCCGTTGTAGGCGTACGCATTGATTTTGGCGGATATATCCACAAAGATTTAAGCCTTTCGGGTTTGTGGCATGTTCGAGGCCGTGCAAGCTGTATGTAGGGTCAGAGCAGATAGCAAAAAGTCAGTAAGGCAAAATTTATTTCAGCGTCTGTGTGCCGGAAACTCAACAAGGTACCTGTAGTGGAACTATTCAGTACTTAAATTTTCATTTGTCAAATTGTTACAAAGTGTTAGATACCTGATGAGAGCACGACTCATTTTCCTTGTAGATAATGGTGCACATTCAAGGCCTATTGAAACGTTTGCGTTAAAAATTGTTATACAATCGGCGCATGCCTCTGTTGAAGTAGAGTACAACAAGCAGGAAGAATAAAACTAGCTGTTAGCGATAAAAAAAGCTGTCGGTATCAAAGATTGAGAAAGATTTGAAAAAAATGCACATTACACGTACCCATTGATAAATCTTAGACTCATAAATTAACACAGCTTCCTACTAAGAAGACTTTATTTTGATGTCGAATTGAATATAAAATTTAGATCTCAAATAGTCCTTTTCACATTATTTTCTCAACTATAATTTGGATTACAGAACTTAAAAAAAAAATTTTGAAATACTCACTCTACGCCTAAACACGATATAATGTAAGTAATTCCAGTATTTGTATACCCTGAATAGGGAATATTAATATTAAGTTTCTAAGATCCAGAAAAAAAGTCAAGAGCTCTATGACTTGTCAGGTTCATCTTTATATGCACGAAGTAGTCCCTCAGTTTTTGAGATACCGGTCTGAAACTTTGCACACATTCCATTTACGCCATGAAGCTGCTAATTTGTCTTAATTGTCGATATTGGCTCACTTTAGCATATAGCCGCCATACAAATTGAATGATCAAAATCAAGTTTGACACAATTTTTATTTTACAAGATATCTTTACGAAATTTGGCGCAGATTATTGTCTCAAATAGTATTATAAGCTCCAAAGGAATTGTTTAGATCGGTCAATATAGCATATAACTACCATACAATTTAACTGATCAAAAATCAAATTCGTTTATGGAAATATTTTTTATTTGGCAAGGTATCTTTTTGAAATTTTGGCATTGATTATCCTCTACTGCTTCAATCTGCGAACATATTGTTCAGATCCGACGAATAAAGAATACTGCCGACATACGAGCTGATTCTTTTTGATTCTTCTTTATTGGTCTGAGAAATATGTCTGTTAAGGCTAATATAGCATCGGTGCAGCCGAAGTTAACATCCTTTATTGTTTTTTTTTTTAAGTTTTTAATAAAAAAGTTTTCTTGCACATTTTGCTCAAATTATCAGTATTAAAAGTAAAATGTATATACTAAGATTTATATATTAATTTTACGTTATTTTCAACCAATAATCTGAAATAAATATGCATACGTATACATAAATAAGCATGTACATATATGTATGTATGTAAATAAGTTGCTCTACAAAATAAAGCTGTTGGCAGCCTAAATTCCGAGCTGTAAATCATAACGAATGTGACACAGTAAATCATTGGAAAGCCGCAACAAAAGCAACATTGGAAAGCAAGACTTAACACTACTAAATCAAAAGTTGAAAGTGCAGTTTTAAGCAAAATTTAAAATAATAAGTGGTGAAAAGTTTTTTCTAGACGCGAAAAACTACATATAGTATAGTATATTTACAGTAGTAATGAACAAAACTTTCAGCCAACAACGCCACAAACAACTTGCAGATTAATTTTCGATGTCATGATTTTACCCCACTTTTCGAGATCCCTTACCATGAATATTTGCTTATTTAATGTTTTTAGACGGTATTATTGTTGCTTCTACATTCAAAACGCGTTTGCGTGTGTGTGTTAGTGTGCTTTACCGCCCCAAAACGCGCATTTCCTGTGACACTTTACAATCGCAGCGGAAGTTTTGACACGTGTCAACGCAAGCAGCCTCCGTTTATCCTAGAAAATGCTTCTGCCCATTTGTGTGCCCATATGTGTGTTTGGATGTAAATCAGTTTGCATTGTTGCTAAATACGCGCTACAAAATAAATATACTATGCACTCTAAATGAGGGCAAACAATTCGTTGCTTGGACTGACTTACTCACACAAACACACACAAGCCCTGGTGCCTACTCCAACACTATCACACTTCACTGGCCCATTGAAAATCAGTGATTGAATTTTGATTTATTTTCTCAATTGTAAAAGTGTTTAATGAGGCGTATTTTCTACAACCGCAAGACTCAATACGACGGCAGACTGCTGTTGCTGCTGCGCCGGTGGCAGCGACTCAAGTGGCATCTCAAGTGGTGTGCGGTGTTGCGCGTGTGCTTTGTTGTATGTATGCATGTATGTATATGATTTGCTTGGTCGGTTAGAATTGTAGAAAATAAAATAAATATATATATATGTATGCATCAATAAGAGGTGTTGCATGAGGTCAATGTGCCGCTGGAGTTGTAGAAATTCCTCTTCATTGTTGGTATATTTGAATTCTTGTATATTTAGACATAAATCGTGCTTTAATTGCTCAAGTGGATAATTGGCAAGGCACTTGAGGTGTTAAGTAAGAGCTAACGCGTAGCTTTGAGAGTTTAGTTGTTAAAAAAACTTCCTTAAATTGAGAAAAATATAAAAATATTTAACATTGCCGAATTAATAATTTTTAATACATTTTTCTAAAAAAAAAAAAATAAAAGTAATAACAAAACTTATAAAATATTAGTGTAAAAAAACAAAATATTTTTTTTTGCAAGATTTGCTTTAAAATTTTCTTAAAGTCCGAGTCAAATAAAAAAAAAATAAAAAATTTAAAACTCTTTCTTCTTTACACAATTTCAAATATAAAATTAAGTTGTACTCATAGAAGTGAACGCCCTCAATCGACAATGCCAAAAGTGATCATAAAAAGAAGTTGTTAAAAATTAATAAAACATTTTAAGAACATAATAACCCATATCCCTGCAAAAACACCAACAAACAATACGTATACGTATACAAACATACAGATGTATGTATGTATAATTATTTACCGACATATGAGTATATTAAACCTTCATTTAAGTTTCCTTCAAAATTAAAAGAAATAATTACAAAAAAATCGAAATGCAATTAAAGCCGCGAGAAAAAAATCAAATAAAGGCAACAAATAAAACCGCTGAAAACTGAAACAATTTGTTTGCTATTGTTATGGACATGAAAAGGAATAATAGCGCAAGAGCAACAAATACAATTATTATAATAATAAAAGAAAAAGAAAAACATTTACAAAAATACCAATAATAACACAATGTGTACTAAAGAAAAATGCCGAAATTGAAAAACTGCCACGTAATGATTGCCAATCAATGCTTTAATATGCGTTGCCATGCCCCCAACAACACCACACACACCGTCCAAATCTCCAATGCGTGCACCAATAGACACATTCATATATGTTAGTATATATGTAAGTATAAGCAAAAACCTATATACAAACTTTTGTACAAGTGAATGTAGTGCGAGCCGCAGCAAAAAATAATAATAATCCATCATTATGTCTAAAAATCCCCAGCCAAAGATGAACGAGCAGAGCAACAAGAAAGGGTAGAAAAAAGTAGCAAAAAATCGACAAAATTTTTAAATAAAATCGAACAAGTTGAAAGGCGAGAAAAGCGTGTAAAAATATGCTAGCGAGTTACATATATGTGCGTGTATAGGTGTATGAAGTAAGTGCAGCATTTACAAGTTCGAAGTGGCTACGCTTTAAAACATTTTAATTACTTTCCAATGATATGCAATTTTACACATAAATCACTCAACACAAATCGCCATAACACAGAAGTCGAAGCAGTAATAATCCAAGAGTATATTGTATGGTACCAAACATATGTATGTATGTCTGTACATATGTACACATTTTACATTTCTAGCTCATTTCATGCATTTTATAGACTGTTGTGAGTTGCACACACCATAGTACTAAGACAGCTTATTAAATCTATCACTAAAAAATTTGATTTATAGTGATAGCTTTTATATTATAAACGAAAATTTATTGAAATAACTGAAATTTCGTCTACAATGCTTGAAAACACTACTTAAGTTAAAAAATAAATAATATAAAATAGTTATTATTTATAAATAAATAAATATGTTAAAAAATAAATAATATAAAATAATTATTATTTAACATAAATATAGTTATATGTATATGTATACTTATATATGTATATGATGTAAGCAGATTCTATGTATTGATTTCCACCATCAAATTATAAATTTGTGGCTTCTTCTAAATAAAAAAATCGGAGCAAAATTTGCTATCGTGAGATTGAAAAAGAATGAAAATTCGACTTCTGGCTGTAGAACATTTTAGCTATGAGGGAGTTCGTTATGAGCATAACGAAACATACTAAAAATTTAATAAATTACATTGTTCTGGACAATAATTCGTTATAGAGATCGCTCAGTTGTACAGAAATTCGTAATATAGAAGTTATATTGTATTAAGTTATTTTGTATTAATTTTTTAATTAATTAAAATTTATAAAAAAAAAGATATGAAATCGTTTTTCGATTTAGTCTTTTATAGAAAGTACATAATTGCTACTCAGGGAAAGAGATAGAGAGGGAATAAATCGCGAACAATTCCTTTGCAGTCCATAGTTTTTAGCACTCCAGCAATGTTTTGCAGATTTTTTCTCTACCAATTCACTACAAACATTCCCGGGTTCCGGCTTTCTATCTATGGCTCTGCCGCTACTAATATACATATGTACATACATATATGCATTTTTATCATTCCTGTACATGTTGCAGCTGCCATTGTGATATTTCTGATAAATAATTTGCAATATGTACATACACATAAGATTGCAAATTTTTTATTTTTTTCTGTTTTTGTATTTGCTTTCTTTATTTAAATAAAAATATGTACTCTAATGTAGTAGAGTAGTCTGACTACAAACACCTCCCACAATAGTCATATACTATATTTATGATTCACAAATTTGCAATAAAATTTTGCAAACAATGCATAAAATCACATTTTTACACATTTGATGATTCCTATGCAGTAAAAATTATGATGTGTGTAACTATCTTATGTAAAATCACATCAAAAATTACGAGCGAAGTAAGCAATTATAAATTTCGAAGCATAATAAATTGATTAACAAAACTATGAGCATAAGCATGTACATATGTATGCATATAAAAATATGTACACTAATAAAAGCTCAATAAAATACGAAACAACCGTGAAATATAAAACATCATTAAAAATACAAAGAAATTGTCGGTATTAAAGCAACCAACTTTATAACACAACTAAAATTGTTACCAATCCACACATGCATACATATGCCTTTAAATGCATGTATATATCTACATATATGTATGTACGTACGACCATACTTAACCAAATCAACCTTTATAAAGTTCAAAAGCATCCTTAATAGCGAAAACAAAACCAATAATTGCTTTAAAATTGCGCCACTCGTTTTAATAACAAAAGCAGTGTAACAACAAAAACCACCAACAGCACCAAACAAGTCGCTGTAATAAAAACAATGAGCAAACTTCCAGCTACACCTTTTATGTACCAACCATGTCCTGCGCCAGCAACCTACACACATACACATACATATGTAAAAGCAGCCCCACATATTTGTAAAAGCAGCGCAGCAGCTGCAATGCCAAGCCGCCGACCAACCGACAGACCGAGCAACCAGCAAACCGAGGCTTTTTGCACTTCGTCGGCTCTGCTGCAGTCTGTTATGTTATGTGTTTTTGGCTTTTTGTCACCCTTTGTGTATGTTGTTGTTATTACCTTTGTTTTTGTTTATGTTGTTGAAGTGTTGTGTTGTGTTTATTAAACACAGCTCCAGAACATAATGACGGCCACAAAATGGCGTTAATAAAACAAAGAGTTTGTCTACTTGTACGTACATATAGCAATAACTGTAATAATAATAACAACAACACCTAGATATAGTAAATTTCTGTGCTCATTGCAGGCAGTCGGCTTTAACGTTGTTAGTGCGTAGAGTTGCCGTTATGACTGGGAATATTTCTTCACTTCTTTGCGTATACAAATTTAAATTAAATATGAAAAGGTGCATATGTATGTGAATATTTATGAATGCGTGTGCATATGTATGTATGCGTGCTTGGTAAGCTTTAATTGAAAATTTAAATAGGCGCCATTGTGCGCTGACGCATTGTATAGCTTTGAAAAGAAAGAATTAAAAGAATATACATATATATGGTAGTGTTAAATGTGCATAGTAAGAGGAGTTTTATAAAAACATAAAAAGTTTTGAAGTAAGAATAATACATATGTATATAATTTTTTTAAATGGTAGAATTATTAAAAAATTTGCTATCGCGTACAGCTATTTTGTTATTTTACTAAATGGCAGCGGTTTGACCATTAGACCGTTTGTCTAAAATACAAAAAATCCTACGTATTCGGAACCTTTTACTAACATTTTCCTTTTTATCAACCCAAAATGATTAAGAAACATTCTTTAACATCACATTCGCAAAATAAATGTAACCTCGTGTTAATTTTCAAATAAAAGATTCTGAAAACTGAAAGTTCGTCATTGTGGTTAACAAAAGATAGAACACTACTACTACTACTATTACAGAAACTTTTTCTATAGGCTTTCGTTTTACAATTTTTAAAGTATATATTTGATTTACATATACAGTTACATATATGTATATATGAACGCATAGGCATACTTAACAAACTATGCACCTTGCTCCAGCCAAGTCAGTTTAGTGTTGAAATTTCAACGGTCTCCTCGAATGGCCTTCCAATATTTTTTCTTAACTTTTTCATTCAATTTCACCAGTTCCTATCCTCAATGATTGCGTGTGTTTGTGTAATTTTCATGTCTGCCACCAAGCGTTGCACCTTCTCCCATAACTCTACGACAATGTCCAGTTTTGTCTGTCTGCTGCACGGACACACGGATTGCTAGCCTAAAACTCCACAACCATTCAGCAATGTATGTACATACATTCAAACATATCTACAATACATAAATCTGTGAAGCATATGCACATACCTACATACATACATATGACTGTGTCCATCCCTCCATGAATTCTTTTATTTCTGGGTGTTTATTAAATGCAGACGACGACGACGTTTTACATTTGCTGCTCTCACTTTACACCGCTGGCTCATCTTCACCTGGAACGAGAGTGTAATGGGCCTCTCCACTCGCTGGTGGTGGCCTTTGTGAAATTATCGCCTGCAATTTCGCTGCTTCATCTGCTCCGCCCTAGCTTACCGGTTTGCTTGGTTCGTATGCGTTTAGTTCTATGCCAGGAGGCCGAGTATGTACATATGACTGGAAAGTGTTGTGTCGCTGCTGGTGAGCGCGTTGAAGTTGGTGCTGTTCCTTGTTAGTGTGCAGTTTGTTGGTTTTGCTGCTGCTGCCTGCAAGTCGTCGTCGTCGTCATTGATGACATTTTGTTTGTTGTTATTGCTGTTGTGTGGTGTTTTTCTTTTGCCGCTGGCGACAATGACGACAAGTCAAGTGCTTGCAGTGCCGGTGGCTGCTGCTGAACTTCAGCATTCAGCTCTATACTGGCAATCTGCACAATTTTGTTGTTGCTCCACTATACAAGTACTTCTAGTTGACTAGATGTTTTTGTTGTCGCAAATTGTTTTGTTGTCCTTGCTTTATTCTAAATGTTTTCTCTGGAGTTTTCACACTTTTGTGATTTTTGTCATCTTTGTTGTTGTAACATGGTACACGCGTGTATTCATTAACACCTACAATTGTTGTAGGTGGCATACATATTTTTGTTTGCCGGTCAATGGCGTAAACAGGTTGAATGTGGGCAAAAGAGAAGTTTTTTAATTTTTTTTTTTGCGATGAAAATTAAATTGGTGAACTTTTTTTTTTCAAGAATTTAAGAATATTTAATCCAAAAATATTATTCTACAAACTTATAAATGAAGACTTTCCAACAAATTCCACAATTTCGCTTTATATGGTCTGGGCAACAGGAGCCCAGGAGTCTTAATGTATGACGTTCTTCTCCTCCTTCGACCTCCTCCCGCCAACGCATTTGCTATTGTTCTCCTATCACAGTTTTCACTTAGCGCCGCCACTTTGCATTCACAAATTGCAAAATCTCCTGTTCATTTTAGCCACGTAGCGCCATTTTATGGATATTTATTTAACCTATAGGGCTCCAGCTGTGGCCAAAGGCAGTCAGCCAGTGCAGCTGTTCGCCACTAACGGTATTTTTGTATTATACTATAGTTTTACTTGGGCAATACTCAGCAAGCGCCCACACACTTAACAACTTTCTGGTCTCATTACGGTTTTTATTACGCCATTTTGTGTTAAGCACTTTTTACTTTCATCTTCCAACATTTTTATACAAACTTACATTTTATATACATAAATAGCATGGTGTTTTTTGCCATTCAACACTTTATTAATATTATACTACGTAGTAGTGGCATTAACTATTATTATTTTTGCCAGTAGTTGTTGGTGTTAGTGTGGATTTTTGCGCAGCCACCAACAAAGTGCGGCGCCATTTTGGTCATTTAGTGTGCGGACATCTCAACAAGATGTAGTTGCGCTAGTAGTACGTGTGTAGGGTAGCCAGCTAGCTTCACTTAGCGGCAAGCGCGTCCTTCTGGCTAGTTGGCGACAGCAACGGAAGTGTACAAAATGCATTTCCGACAAAGCCAATTACAAGTGCGCTGTGTTGCTCTTTTTTGTGAATTCTGTTTTATTTTTTTGTTTTTGTGTTTGTGTTTGTGAGCGAAGTGCTGGCACTTGATTTAATGGCATTAAAATGGTCTCACTACCTTTTGTGTAAGCAGAGTGTTTCTGCATAGAAGAAAGTAAGGAAGCATAGAAAAGTTGTATATATAGTTGTTGTTTGTGTACAAGTTTATTTTTATGCGACTAGATGAAGCTCTTGTCGTCAACTGCTTCATATAAATTAATTAAAGTGAGAAGGATTAAGGATTTATATAACTTACTGGCTTAAAAGAAAGTTCACAAAAATAACATCTGAAGCTTAATAAAGCTTTCTAAGGGAGAGCGAAAAGTTGTAAAACTAATGCCGCATACTTTCGAAATTTTAATTAGCTTAACAAAAGAAGAAAGTCTGACAGAGAAATATGCGCTAACTTGATTCGTCAGCGTTGGAGAGTAGCGAACCGAACAACAAACTATGTATATCAGATGTTCAAACAAATATGCGGCACTTGTGATGAGAGTGTGAGAGATATCGCGGAAAATTCCTTCCGGTTCAGAAGTTCTCAGGAGGTTTGGGGCTCTGTAACAATTTTTTGCAGACTTTTTTTTCTTGTATCCGACCCATACTCTGTTGTTATCTCTATGGCACTGCTCTATGATGTGTTCTGACGTATGCGTAATTGTGTTCGGTTCTCGCTTGGTGAAGAAATTGCTATTGTGTTGAGTCAAAAACGTTTTGGTAATCCCTTAGTAACGTTCTTTATGAACTACTATAGTTGATTTTAACTTTTAGTATTGTAAAATCAAATTAAGGAGAAATTTGTATTTGCATTTGTCATATGAGCCGTTCACAATAGTCTAACTGATCTAAAGTAAGCGAAACAAAACTTCTCTTTTACGAATTCAACTCCACAACTGTGTTATTGTTTTTACAATAATTGTTTTTTTTGCTTTTTGATAAGAGAACTGCGTGCAAAAAACGCGAACAAAAAGATGACGAATCGAAGACGATACAAAAGTTTTGTGGGAGTGAATTCTTTACAATTTTAACAAATTAGTTAATTTAAAATAATTAAGGTTTTAAAATAGAAACTCTCTAATCATCACACCAATTACCATTTAACACCAAAGCACCTTTAGCACCGCTTTAAATTAATTTTACATTGCAACAAACACCTTTCTTTGCAACCTTTCGCTTCACTTTTACCGTTATGGCTAACGGACATTGCTAGCTGTGCGCCTTTGCGCACTCAGCAAATTGTCTGGCTGTCTAACTTTTATCACAACACACACGCTCCACCACACACACACACACCAACACACATCGGCGATGGCGCACAACAAAAACGCTGCAATATAATGCATCAAATTCGTGAATTTATTTCTCCTTCGAATTTGGCTGCATATGTCAATGATTGATGACTTTATTGCACTCTTCCGCTGGCTGAGTGAGCCAACGTCTGTACAGCCGGTAAACAAGCAAAGTCAGCCAAACAATTAGCCACTCAGTCAGCCAGTCACTCTCAGTCAGTCAGCGAATTTTGACAATTCAACAATTTCTGCTCGCAATGTGAGAGCGAATATGTGTCAAACTGCTAGCCGGCGTGTCAAATAGTCAATTGGCCAGTTAGTGAGTGAGCGCGTGAATGAGTGATCCTTCTCGGAATTTGTTTTGGAAAAACATACATAAATGCCTTTTTGCTTAATTTTTCAAACGGCGTAGCATAACAGAACAATGACAACCTGATGTGCCGATAGTGGCAGGTATTTGAGGCTCTAGCACCAGCGGCAGCAGCACAGCTGAGCCAGGGTCACAACGGGCATACTATGTTGTATGCACGTACAATAATATTTGGCAGACACCAAAAAGTCACTACGCTTGCAGTCAAGTCAAATCAGTTAGCATGTCTGTCAGGTTTTCCTTGGCGCATCTTGTGCCCAATTTCTTGTCTGATTTAACTGCTTGTTGTTTGTTATTCAAATTGTTTGCAATTGCTTTGTTGTTGTTGTCAGTTGTCAGAACTGAAAATCAATTAGTTACGCTGCTTGTCGACATGATATGGTGAAGAAAATTTTTGTTCCGCTCACCATCTCGCTTGTGCGTAATCACAGAGCGTTCACTCTCTCTCTCTCTCTCTCTCACTCTGTAATGTTTTTCATTTTCAAAGTTTCAAAGTGCCTATTTTGCTGAAAATGTGTTGCTGCGCATGCTGTGCAATATCCCGTCGGTGTTGCTTGGAATTTTGCAAGTCGCTTTTTCAATAAGATTGTCGCGCCTGTTTGTTTTTCTTAGTGGCACTTCGTTGGAAAATTAAATGTTGGCCAATTCGGTACCGTGCCTAATATTTTGGCAAGTCGTTTGCATGCTATGCGTTCATATATGTATTGTTGTACGTGTGTGCACATGTGTGTAAGTGCTGGACATGCAATTGGCTACGGTTGATTAAAGGACGTTTCTGTGTATTCGCCGGTAGGCGGTCGGTAAGGTATTAGAATTAAAACGATGCAGCAGATTTGGAATGCGATTGCAATCGATACCTTTTGACCTCACTTTCAGGCAGTCATAGTACATATGTATGTATTTATGTATGTATGTATGAATGTATGTATATATGTACACAGATATGATTTTCCTTGACTTCTTGAATTTCCATTGATTATTTTTTGTTACTTATTGGAGGAATATAAGTAGAGGAAATAAATAAAATTTGCAATTTTTCTACGATTACTCCATGACAATCGAGATATTTTGCTGGCAAGGCAATAAGAACTGCGGAGAAATGCGAGTATATAAATCATTGTTAGCGCATTTTGCACGCTGCTCGTTGCCGCAAGCGGAGTGTAAGGGCAAACATATGCTAGAAAGGCAGCAATATGCTGGAAAACCCCAAAGAGTATGCAGACTAGCACATAAACCGACACACACAAAAGAAACTGTGAAGTGTGGGTAAAGCAATATTTTTCTTCTATGTACTTAAAGCCGTTAGCTTCTTAAAAAAAGCAATAAAAGTGAGAAAGCATAAGCAAACGCTGTAAGATGGAAAAATAAAACGCGTTCACTCTTCGGCACGTTGAATTTCCAGCGGAAGTACTAAGTGAAAAATAGTACTTTGTCATTGCTTATAGGCAAGGGCGTGATGGCGCACGGGCGTAGTGCTTTAAACACTGCATAACGGGCTGGCAAGCAGCAGTAGCCGGTGAGCGTGTGTGCGTGTGTCATCAGTGACACATGAATTTAAATTAATGGCCAAAACTGGCTTAAATGACAGCAAAAGTGTTTGCATGTCAAATGTGGAGTACGACATTAAATGTGCATACGAACGTATGTGCATGTGTATGTGCATGTCAATGTGCGTGCACACCCTTCATATAAGCCAGCCATTCTAAAATGGCGTCCATGCGTTTATTCGAAAATATGTTTACGTAAATATGCCTTTGAGCTTACTTTGGTAAGGACAACATGCATAGAAATGGTCGCAGGATCTGCATTTGAATAATTTTTCTTTTATTGCCTTAAACACAAAAACATTTGTATGTGCGCATGTGCGCAATTTTTTATTAGATTCACGAGATTTTCAAAGCTATTTAAATGACACATTTACCATGCGCACGCATATATTTTAGGTACACTTTGACAACCCATACACAGGGTGAGCATTTGGTTTGAAAAAAAAATGCAAATTTCTTGACTTTAATTTATAGAACGCAATAAAATTAAATTTTTGTTTGCCTACTGATTTAAAAATTTAAGAAATAAGAAAAAACTCAGTAACTAAGCTGTAATACTCTTCACAAATCAAAAATTTTAATTGTTTTACAGTTTATTATATTGCTAAAAAAGTGCACGCAAATATTTAAATTCACATTTACTTGATTTTATTAACTTATTAACCTCAACGCTACTTAAATTCAATTGAATGGAATAATTAATCACATGCGCTGAACAAAAAAAATTGCATAATTTTAAATAGTGAGTTCAAATTCTTGCGCATTTCGAAAGCTGGCATTTTTTCGTTTAACTTAAATAGTTTATTGTGTTTCCGCTTTTTCCACGGTCAGCTGTGCGCCATTTACATAATTTTTACTATTTCCACACTTTCTTTTTATAGCTCAAACATATAAATACATATATTTTCGTATTTTTGTATATGCATACATACATACATACATATGCATGTGAATGTGTAAATAAAATATTTCACCATTTTTATGTTTACGTGAAAGCGTAAATTTCCGTTTTACTGCTGAGTGATTTTGTGATTAATAGCCAAATTAGGCACAAGCAATAGCCAAGCAATTGTAAGCAAAAAATTAAAGAAAATTGTAAAAAATATAAACGAACGGTTTGAAGAGTGTATGCTATGTAGAAATAACTAAAAAAGTAAGAGAGAATTTTATGCAGTCCTTTTGAAAATTAAATGCGGTTGTTCATAGGTGCTTAAAACTAAAGAATTTGCAAAAAATTCAAAAGTAAATTTTGTAAATAAAAATCGAAATAACTGCACGGAAATTCCACATTACGGCCAGTCCTCATAGCCGGACAACTCCCATAACCGGAAAAATTTCATGAACACAGCGTTTTCATTATTATTTGCATACAACACCTATTCGTATAACCGCTATTTCACTAAAATGCTAAATAACTAACCGTTTTGGAGTCACTGTCGTAGCGACAGCATTTGTACAGCGAACTGACTGAAGCCGTGCACTCCTGCAGCTGTCTCAAATCCTCCACAAATGGTAAGGGCGTTTCAACACCACAAAAGCAACAACAATAAAAATGTTTTTTTTTTTGCTGTTTATAAATATTGCATGTGGGCTAATGCTTGTATGTAAATAACAATGGCGTCTAATTTTCGAAACTGCCTAATTAAAAGGTAAAACTCAAATAACAGTTATACGTACATATATGTATATACACGTGAATTCATTGCATATGTGCCAGCTTTGACCGCCTTATTGCTCAACCCTTTGACAGCACCCATTTCAGGCAATATTCATCTTTTTCATACTGGGTGACACGTGTGTGTGCGTGTGTGTGTGTGGAGAGAACTAATTTGAATTTGCGCCGCTACTTCATGCCAATCCTTAACCCCTTCTTCAGTCATATTTTTACTTTCATAACTTGCTATAAACTAGTTAGCAGTTCTGGCGCAGCGCTTTAATGAGCCCAGCAAAGGAGTGCGTCTGCATGCGTTGCCAGTGCACTAATCGCGCTAACGATCATTGGACAGACGCAAATAAGTACTGGAAAATATCGATATCTATTTACCTGTACAACAAACAAATGGTGACAATTTAAAGCTGACAACGCGGCTACGCTTCTTTCGCTGGGGTTGCACACACACATATGTATATATAAGAAATGCATATGTATATGCGTGCAAGCCACATCCCTTGTAAATTGACGACAACGCGCGTTTGTTACGCTTCTACGCTGACAGTCGAGCGTACGAAAAACTACTTTGAAATGTCAAAATAGTTGTTTGTTCTTATCATTTATGCTGCTTTCATTAGTATTGTTGTTGTTATTTATTATTAATGCGCCTATTAGCTAAGCGCATGTGTGGCAGGGGTAAGTTCCGCTGCGACACAATTGTCTCTTGATGAATAGTAAAAAAAAAGGTAAAAGGGTTGCTAGGCAAATGCGGAGCCATTTTGTATTTTTTTTTTCATTGGACTAAATGTTTTTTTTTTTTAATTTCGTAATATATTCATGCCTTCAAGGTATAACAAAAGATGCTTCTTTAATGTTGTTGTTGTTATTTCGTTATTTATTCTTATTATCTGCTGATGAACGCAGCGTGTCATGTTTGAGCCGCTTAAAGCACCAGCACCAGTTCATCAAAAGGGGGTGTGTGTAACCCTCTGCTGCATGCTTCATTCGTATTAATATTCTGGCTTAGTTTTAGCAGCTTGCAAGTGCAATGTGAAAAATATGTGGTGCTACCAATATTAGGTATGCCAATAAAAAAAAATATTTTTATTAATATTTATACATTAGAAATTATCGAGCGCTTTAAAAACGTATTTTTAACAACAAAAAAATAATAATATTTATTTTTCAACTGTTTACAATCGCAAGAAGAGTATGTTTTCACTATAAAAGTATAAAATTCCAAAAGGAATTCCATGAAAATACCAAAATTTCTACAGCGCCGGCTCAATTTACCTCAACTGTCATAAGTTAAATTAATTATGCATATGCGCGCCGCAGAAATGCACGCCTCTTTCAGCAACCGAAATTTTCGCCAACATTTAAGCGCTAAAAATATCGTCAATAGAAATATTTTTGAATTTATACACATATGTATGTATGTACGTATTATATCGCTGGTCAAAGCCTTCCGTGACTTTGGCGCATTGGTATTGTGGACTTGCGTCGATTGCGTGCAAACAACACTTCGAATTGGTATTTTAGAATAAAATTTGGCCACTCATAAATTCCGCTAAATGCGAAACTACTGAATGTGACTGGCTCATATATCAAGCAGAGGAGGTATAAAGCAAACATAAAATAAAAATCATGAAAAATGAGCGAAAAGGGCATGCAAATGCTAAAAAGAGCAGCAGCAAGCTGGGACCTGCCACCGCGGTCGGCTGTTGCAGGTTTGACCAAAGCGTGACTACACACCTACAGCCGCCACTTGTGCGCTGACGTTGTTGTTGCAATACTGCGTTTTTATGCCTTTTCAATACAAGTTTCTCTAAGATTGCTTGAATTGTATGATTTTTTGGTTTCTGGTTTATCTTAATGTATGTATATACATATGTATGTATGTGTGTATTTATATCATTCTTATCGTATCATAATCGAAAATTTCTCATAAACTGATCAGCACAGACAAACCATAAAATTAAACTGTCATCTTGCATTTTATTTGCCACAACAACAAGACGGCTGATATGCGAAAATGATCGAAAAAGAACAGCAACGAAATATCAGAGCAAAAAGTGCAAGAAATATGCATACATTGTATATGTACATACATATATAGAGTATAATACAAATAACAACAACAAAGGCAATCAAACGCATGTTCAACCTGGCCGTTTGCTGGCCGTTCGCTGGCTTATTTAAGCATTTTTATAATTCCTTTCATACCGCAACATTATACCCTGACTAATCCTCTAAATCTCGCACACACGGCAATACATTAATAATAACAACAGCAACAAGCGCAGCGCGTGAAACTACAAACATATGTACAAACATGCATACAAAAACAAATACAAATAGTATATGAAATCACAGAAATACCACAAACACTCGGAAGAATTCGAAACTCAGAACTTGTCTTCTGAAATGCTACGCAAAGCGGCAAAAATAAATAACAACGAAAAAGCTGGCATGAGAGTAATGAAGAGGGCTGCATAAAATGTGCAAAATAAACTTCCATATTTGACTGGTATAAATGACTTTATGGGAAAATGAAATCATTACTCATAAAATAATACTTTTTCAAGCATATAAATATGTACGTAAGCTTGGAAAAAATATAAAAATGAAAAATATTTTCAAATTAATTTTTAGTTACTTAATTTTTGATTTTTTTCATTAACAAAAAAATTAAAAAACTTTGCCACATAGCTTTAAGAACACAAAAAAAAAAAATATATACATACATACATACATATGTATTTAAAAATTGTGTGTGAATTCTATTACATAATCTAAGCGATAATTTATGGTTTTAAGTTACATAAATTCATATTTCCTATGAACAAAAAATAAAGCTAATTAAGTTAAAACTTTCTTACAACATGAGAGCATACATACATATACATACAAATATAACAAATTCCCACACAAAGCTGCTTTGCAAGCTTAAAAGACCACTCACATCACAAAAGTCATGCATATTTACACAAACCAACAAATTTTTCAATGTGTCACACGCCTGTCTCATATACATATGTACACATATATAACCATATGTATATTTGTGCGTGAATATCCGCCCAATCAACTTGGCCGTCGCATCATTTTGCTGGTAGCGCCTGTCAGAATGTGTCTTACATTATATTTGGCTAAAATGATTTTGACATGTTCAAGCTAAAAAGTAATAACACAAACATAAGCAGCACAACAATAACAACAGCATACAACAGCAGCAGCAAAAGGGCAAAACCAACAAAAATAACAAAAAAGACCGTACAAAATTTAATTTTCACGTCAAGTCGTTGGCAGCAGAAATTAAAAGCCATTGCAAAAAAACAAAATATGTATGTATAAACACAAGTAACAGCAACAAAATATAAATAAATAAAAATAAGCGAGCTAATAACATTGTTGACAAATTTTTTACGCTCCGACGCCTCCAACTGCCCGGCCGGATTTTCTGCGTGTTTTATTTGCTTTAATTTTTGAGAAATTTATCTGCCTTCAATTTTTTTTGTTTCGTTTTTTGTGAACTTTCAGCGTTGTGTGTGCCCGCTAGTTTGTTGGTGTATGCTTATTAGGCTATGTTCATACATGTTTATGCATGCAAGCATTAACATAACCTAAATATCTAATGTCAGAGTGACATTTTTGTTTCGCTCACTTTTATTTAGGGCGCAATTAGTTGGGAAAACATTGCGCTTTGGTTTTTTTTACCGTTTCTTTAGCGTAATGCTGTGCAAAACATTGGCGTGACAGCTGCCACATTTGACAGCCGCAAGCATTAGTTGACAATTAACGGCAAAAATTTAAAACGCAGACATATTTTAGTGTTTTATTTATTTAAGCAATTAGAAATGCGTCTAAAATTTAAATGTCTCGTATCTAATAGAATTTGGCTGAAGTTTAATTGTGTTTGTAAAGTGCCTGTGACATTTTTATGAACTGAAAGGCATACTGAATGGCTTAAAATGCGCATAAAATGTATAAGAAATTTTATTTAATAGATATTTTTTTTTTATAACAAACCGTAAAGTGACCATTTCGAAAAATTGTTGAAAAAATAGTAAAAACCGTAGGTGCCGGTGTTTTTACAAACAAAGTTGTTTTCATAGAACCCACGGATTCGTAAAGGTTTGAGTATCCGTATTTCCATATTTGCCAACTAGGAACCCAAAAGCTCCTGGTATTGCGAACGCCTGGAAAGTTCCAAGCGACGTATGGTAGATGCCCACTTGGAAGACTCTCACGAACATACATATATATTTTTGTACTCGCAACTCCAAGTGTTTTTCTTCGTGGAATTTCACATGGAAATAACGTATCCCCCCCGTGTATACGCCCTTGTCCACGATAGTCTAAGTAATCGGTCTAAGTAACCAAGTACTGTCAACTCGATAGCATTCCTTGAAATTACTTCAGATATAATTTCTGTCATACTGACTGGAATAGTTTATCGCATCTGACAGAAAATCGGAACGACTTTAACTTTTATTTCGATCCTGCGTTCCAACCGGAGTTAAAGGAATACTTTATACACCAAAATAACCCCTTTCTTAAAAATTAGTTTTACCGTCGGCAACAGTTATTTTATTTTCCTCTTAAGTAGCATACAAAAAAGCATGTCTACAGTTCCTTATGTCAATGTTCCGTTGTTTACCTTGCGGTTTCCGACGATTAGGCTGCTCAACATTGTGGTCAACAACTTTAATTATATGTGAGTACATGTATGTATATGATTTCACGCCTTTAGCAACACAAATCCTTATTCACACCACAAGTAAATACGTGAATACAAAAAATAAACAAATATAAATATTGAGATATCGGATTTTATTGCAAGTGTGTGGCGCGAGTGTGTTAAAATGCGCACAAATGGCAAGGCAAGAAAACAACAACAACACTACTAATGCATTTAGAGTATACATATGCACTTCATACGTATATACATACATAATCACATATACATATATGTATATAAACAAGCGTGGCATGTGAGGATGTAGGCAAACACTCCAGCGCGTTGTTTGCTCCTCGCTAACGGTAGCCAATTTGTAGGCGCTTTGTCCTGGTTTACCAGATCGCTTGCACTTTAAGTGTTTGTTTGCGGTTTTTTCTCAGCCATATTGAATTTCAACAGCTGTATGTATGTACATACATGTCATAATCACCCAGTTATATTCGAATGGCTAAGACTATGCTGCTACATATGTATGTGTGAATATATATATGTATTGCGTGCTGCCTGTAGTTTGATGATCCTGGCAGCCAAATCTAGCAAGGCAACTACTGTTTGGGTAGCTATTTGCAATTAATTTATAGAGATCGGATACTTTTATCCATTTTTAGATAACATATTAGAGTGAATTTGGATATTTTTAGAAAAAAAAAATCTTTGCGTGGATATAATTGAGATCAGTGAAGAGAAAAGTGTCACTGGCTGATTTTAGTGTGAACTAAGCAGATATTAGTTTAAATATAAAAGACCATAACACTAAAAGCTGGTTGAAAGAATGGACAACTAAAATAACTCAGAGATTGGGTAGTACTGGAAAGTTCAAAGTTCAAATAATCTATATTTGGCATGGTATACCATTTATTTTGGAGTAGTGAAAGAAACTTTTTTTAAAACTTAAAATTTCGAACTTGCAAAATCGACTTTTTTCTGAAAAATGAAATGTGAAGTGTTGAAAATGAGGAAAATGTGAATGGTATGCTTATTGTTACTTTGTTAGAAACTCACACACAGAAATTAATAAGAATTTTTTCAAAAAGCTCATTTTCAAAATTTTTGCATTTAGATTTTGAATCTCTCGCATTCGAGCGTTATACAGTGTAATTCTTACCACGAATGTGACCAATTATCTCTCTGCTATTAATATTACTAGCTTCGGCAAACTACTCCAGCAACTTGTTGCATCACCATCAATCTTCACAGTAATATTATCAATGCAAAGCTAATTACACAGTTTAATGTCCAGAAAACAAGCACAAAACATGCAATAAAAAACAAACGATATTATCACCTCAAACCCGCATACATAACCAGTTACCACACCTTCAAATGCCGCAAGATGAGCTGCAGCAAACGATCAAAACTCATAATTAGCCGGCAAGCGGAGATAACACATACCAAGATGCTTATCAACATGGAAATCTTGTTATAGTTGACAACTATAAACACAGTCAACAGCCCGTCTATACATATGTAAACAAGCTGCTGGCCGTTAACTGGCAGCAGGTCGAAAACGAAATTCCTTTTCCACGCGCTTGCGTATCCTGCGCTGATAGCGTCCCTCTGTCTGCGCTTGTCTATTTCAGCGCGGTCGATGACAATCTTGATGACATTTTAATTCTTCAAAAACTTTTCTACTTGACGAAACAAAATACATGCAAACAAACAAACAAACCGCTGCCAATGCTCCCAGATCTGTTGGACGACACATTGGCCTGAAGTTGTTATATGTGCGTGTGTGTGTGTGCAGCACCTTTTTTTCCGATATTGTTGGAGATTAAAATCTTAAGAGCCTAAATTGCAGGCTGGCTGACTGTCAGTTCGCCTCAGATGCGCCGATCCTCCTGGCAATTGCTTTGCTTGTGCGCGCCTGCGACAATGAGTGTTGTTGAGCCAACACCTTTGGCAGATAAGCGCTGCAGTATCACAAATGAAAACGATCTCGAGCGTCTTCTTCTGCGTCTGCTTACGCGTCTTTCCCCATACATACTGTATGTGTGTAGTATCTTATAGTATTGAAATAGCCGATGAGCGTCAGACGCAGCAATATTGAAATGGTAAGCTATTAGAGAAGGCGTTGTTGACATTCTTCGGATGCTCAATAAGAATGCCCGTACATGCAGACACATATAGTATGTACCTTTCATTTGAGGATTTCCGCAAATGCGTTGTGACATTAAGCCGCTGTTGTTGCAAAAAAGTGAAAAGTTTTATTACTTTTTTTTTATTTAAGTATCAGTATATTTCGCAGAATTAATGACAATATTTGAGTGAATGAAGTGCTAGGCCTTGGAAATTACTCTACATTTTTTCCTATTTTATCAGGGAACCTTTTCTCAACACATATGCACATACATACATGCATATATGCATGTGTATGTGTATGCTTATTGGTGTTTGTATATTTTTGTTTGCCTGTCGGAAGCATTACCTACTTAACGCCTTAAGTCCTCTCCACAACTGCTCTACATATATTCAACAAACATACAAACATGCATATACTATATATGTACTTATAACTGTTTTGTCGTAGCGCACATGATCCTGTTTAATGTGGTTTTAGAAGATCATCTGCGCAGAATCCCTGCATACAAAACGTTTGTCGACAGCCGAGCACATGCTTACCGTCCATTTTTTTCTCTTGCATACAATTTGTTTTTACACTCTATCTTTCTATTTGCTTTTTCAATTTCTCAACAATTAGCCGTTATCCGTCATAGGTCGCTCAAGACATCTACACTGACACTACCTGCTTTCTTCGCATTCTTCTTTGCAGATCTTCATTTCATACTTTACTTTACTGCTTTGTTATTTGCGTGTTTCCAATTCTAATTCAAATACTTCTTACATGGCTTTATGCTGCATATTGTTGCAACAGTCAGTCCTTCAGCCAAACAATAGCTACTCGGATTGCGTCACATCCCCTTATAGAATGGCATGAAGAGTGCGAAAGTGCTTATTGGAGTGCATGGTGCGGTGATCAAAGCGAAAAATCAGCTTGTAGCGCATTTTTGTTCAGTTCTTTGGCTCTGGTTTTCAGCAACCCACATACCCAACACTTCCTGCTTTCTTTGCAAACACTTCATTCATGCGAGTAGCTGATATTTGCGCATTTGCCTCTATTGAACTCGGATTTGTGCTGAATGAGATACATAAACTCTTACACATATATATATATATGGCATACATGTATATATGTGTGTCTGTGTGTGTGTACTATCAGCTCTTTGCGATCTCATAAGTCAAGTTTAGCTGATTCTTTATTGTTACGTCTAAAACACATACATATACTATATCTTGATTTCCTATATCTGTATAATATAATGAATACAATATGATTTCTATTTTTTCGTTTGTTATTTGATATGCAATTAATTTATTTTTGCTTGTTAACTTATTTGCATAATTTGCTAACTTGTTTTGTGTACACCAATATCTTTTAGTTACTACGAAAAAACTTGACAAATATGTGTTTATTGCTTTTGAATAATTTTGAAACTTCAAATATGGCGCCATTCTTAGTTTTTCCGTCGAATTTTAAAGCAAATTTTATATTATTTGTCTACACTAGTTGGTTTCTTGGAGTAGCTATAGAGATTTGCAGAAACACTGAACCGAGACTTAAAACTTTTTGTTGCAAGTTGATGCGGATTGATTAATAGGTTTTGTTCCAGATTTTTCCAGACCCAAGCTGATGTTCACAATAACGAAAAAAGCATATTTAACAAAAACCTGCCACTATAGACTAGTGCAAAAGCCTTTGAAAAACACAAATTAAAAAAGAAATAAATACATCGTAGGTTCACAACCATAGGAAGCGAAAGAGAAAATGCCAGACATTAGAAGAATATTTGACGGACGGTCTGAGCTCGGGAAAAGGATGATGAGGCGAGTGGTTGATTTTTTAAGGGTTTATAATACTTTATCTCGATTTCCGGCAAAATTATGAGTTCGGTAGAAAAAATTTTATATGACAATATAGTAGATAACGAAAATATCTCTAACTTGTTTGTACAGACTTTTTTCACATAACCTCAAAAATTATTTGAAAAATTCAAATAAGCAATTTTTGTCTTTTACTAAATTAGGGGTTTTATATAGTCTCATAAAGTTAATAGTTATAAGCGTTGAAAGTTGTAATTGCTTAAACTGATTTTTGTATGTGATCCAACAACAATTCTTTTAAACAAGTGTAAAAATTTTAAATATGCTTTTCTTTCACGAAATTTGTTGTAAATTAATCTACTCATCTACCATTATTTTCTATAGGACTTACTATAGTCTTACCTATTTTACGAAGTCGAAATCAATATATTTGATTTTATTTAATAGACATTAGACATCATCAATACCATGGATGAAATCCTACGCAACTCGTTGACTCGTGAGTGAGTTGTCGAAATTATTAAAATATTTGTAATGTAAAAATTAGATTGCTGTTATAGATATTGTTGTTGCAGTAGCAGATAACATTCCCAAAATGATTTCGAGGTATGGTAACGAGTTGACAGTCCTTGGCCAGATAAAAATCTAGGCCCGTTCTGGTTACTTAGACCCGAATGTGGTATTTGTAATTATAGATATTATGTTTTGGTGCTCAGTTCCTCAGAGGACGTACATATGTAGTTAAATATCTTACGCATATACAACCTTAAATAGGCGTATTCATACTACATATAAATTATAATATTATAAACAAAAAGTCTAGATCATTATGTAGCGAAATAGTTCAATTTTTTCAATCTTCATATTATTTGCGATTATCTTTATATACTTATTTTTGTTTCATATTATTGGCCTTGTTACACGTAACGAGTACAGTGGCGAGACAGTATTCTGGCCGAGATGATACTCGGTCGAGAGAGTTGCGTTGGCGAGTAAAGCTTTACACGTATTTTGTTCTTCTAGTTAGACAGTGAAGTTTTTCAAAGTTTTATTTACAATGTGTGGTAGAAAAAGACATTTTAAAAGAGTTTTTAATAAAGTTCTACCGCATCTCATAAAAGAGTATTTGCCATTTCAATTCTTTCACAATGCAAAATTCAATTGAAACTAAATAAACAACATAAAAATCGAAAAAGCGAGTGGCGAGTGAAGACCGAACGCGTCAGTGATTTGCTAAGAAGTGGCAAAAGAGTGAAGAAAAAAGAAGCACTCGGCCTAGTAAACAAAATGTGATTCTAGTGACTCTCTCGCCACTATACTCGCCCACTGACTCGGTTCATTACGCGCCTTACTGTTTTACGTGTGATCAAGGCATATTTGTATAATTATTTTCTATGTAGATGAAAATCGTTTTCAAAATCGGTTTATTTTATGTAAACTTTTTATTTAATTTATGACATTATTAAATAAAATAATATTTTACAAATAACGAGTAATTTAGCAGATAGTCTATCTCACTAATAGAATACTCCCGCACAAAAAAATATGTATATACTTATTATGCAAAAAACGCGTTATACCATCAAACATAGAAACGCACATTTTCCGCAACGAATTCACAAGCAAAGAAAATTTATTTAAATAGCTATTAAAATGATAAGTGCAGAAATGTTCTTCAACTGCGCCTTGAACACCCATTGTTATAGTGAAAAGTAAAAAAAATGTATTTATGCTAGACACTGGTGCGTTAAAAAGCTAAATTATATGGCAAAAGAATTCACCTGCTATCCGCCATTCATATTTGCAAAGCAATACAAATGTATTTTAACCATATAATAAGTATAAGTGGGTAATCTACATATTAGCAAACGCATAAAAGCTGCATTTACATGCACAGACACACGTGCATATACATTCATACGTACACAGCCATGAATGTCTCGGCAGAAGAGCGTTAACTAAAACACAAGGAAGTTTGGCATAAAGCGCTGAGCTACAGACTACACAATGATTGTAAGTAGTTATTTGTAGTGACTACGATTTTACTATGCACGCCGCTGTTGGCTGTCAAGAACATCTGTAATTCATACATACGCACGTACTTGTATAAGTATGTATGTACATACACGCAGACGGAGGAGCTAAGCAATCAACGAAGCTAGCAAAAGCCACACAAGCGCATTGAATGCAAGATTATGAGGAAATTTGTGCAACACATACGCCTCGCTTGTGTGACTGAGTGGGTAGCTGGAAGGGGGCGGTGCACAGGCGGCTGCTATGCAGACTTTCTTGTTTTCAACATTCGCACTACACTTGCTTTGTCTTGCGCTGGCCCTGCCTCATTGTCTGTCGCTTGGCCACTGCATTATGCTTTCTCTGCTATGTATATGTACATATTTATATATACATATGTACGTACAGATGTGTATGTATACTTATATGCTTGTATATAAGCATAAGCAGGCGTTTGTGTGGAAGAGCGCGCATTCTATGCAATTACTCCACTTCGCTGTCGCTGCACATTGCTAGTCACTTTCAATTGCAGACATGCAGTTGTTGTTGCTGTTGCTATTGCCACCTTTTCGCTGCAACACAATTTGTATGCAAACATGTGTAGGCACATATACAAACACTTACTTAACTGGCGTTGTTTTGCCATTCCATGAAATGTTGCATAAATGGTCTATCAACGTTTTAGCAACAACTACAACAACAATCATCATCTTGCCACGTAGTTGGCTATGTCGTCAACGGCACTATCTTCACCGTCATGCTCAGCCTGTTGACTCGAAGAAGCCGGCAGTGGCTGGCCTGCACTATGCAACTAAATCGCTTTGCCTCAGCAATCGAGTTCTGTACAAACTACGAATGACTGCACTGACAAGCACACACACAAACACAATCAGTATTATACACCCGCTTCTTCTGCATTTTAGTGCATTTTTTTCCAACGATTTTCGCGTTGTCTCTTAGTCAGCACTGCTTACACTCTCGTCTGCTTCGTAGATGAGCTCTGTCGTTTACTTTGGAATTTTGTAGTTGTAGTAATTTTATTAATTTAATATTTATTATTAATGATGAATATGACAGACGTGTGCGGCAAACTGGCACTCCACTAGAAGTAGTTATAGTAACTCCTTAGTCATTTCCATACTTGGTTAGTTGTGGTTATGACTCGGTTATATTTATTTATTTTCTTCTGTTTCGTCATTTTATTGCCCAACTAAGACAATTAGTTTTGTTCGAAACTGGCATTTATGGATGAACACGGAGCAGGTGCTCCATAACAGATATGTATACACTTCGGATAGCCGAGTTGGAATGTGGAGAGACTGAATGTACAGCAAAGTATCCATGTCTGGCTATGATTACTTCACTACACTTATGTGCATATTCTTGAACTGAATTATTGTATATCTTCATATAAATAATTATAAATTATATTTAACAAAAAATAGTACAATATATTAGGTTGTCAAAAAAGTCTTGCGGTATTTTTATTGAATTTTCAATTGTTCATAACATTTTTTTTGATGACTCATGCCCAGCTCTTGACCGRTGCTATGGCTGCTACTATGCCGGTCTCTTTCGACCAATTCAGCGATTTTATCGCAATTTTTGACGACAGGCCTTCCGGAGCGTGGCGCATCTTTGACCATCTCTACACCAGAACGAAAACGTTGAAACCATCGTTGTGCGGTGGAAATGGAAACTGTATCGGGTCCATAAGCTGCACAAATTACATTGGCAGCTTGAGATGCATTTTTGCCTTTATCGTAGCAGTACTGTAAAATAAGCCGTATTTTCTCTTTATTTTGCTCCATGTTTGCGACGCCATAACTCACGAACGACTTAAAAGAAACGACAATCAATCAAACAAGTGTTAGCGCGGGAAATGTGCTTTCCAAAAAGGTATAGCATGACCCGATGCGACGAATAAAACTAGAACTACGCGCTCTCAGCGCCAACTAGCGAAAATACCGCAGGACTTTTTTGACAACCAATATATTGGGTAGTTGAAAAGAGTCTTTTCGTATTACTATTTAATTTTGAAGATTCCTGCTTTTATATTTATACTAATAAGCAAATATGTAGGTATTATTTTGTTGGACCACTTTTTCCAATTTCCCGCTGGAGATATTATTCCATCAGTGTAAAACGAAATTACGAAATTTCCAGAACGGAAGCGAGCGAACCATTGTTGTGATACACGAACTGATACAGCATCGTCTCCGCACACTTCACAAATTTCATTGGTGGCTTGCGTGGTATTCTTCCCTTTTTTTTACCAATATGTATTTCAAAATATAGCGAGTTTCTTCAATCTTTTCCCTCATTTTTGAACAGCTATGACCTTTTTTTGGTTAAATAAAGTTTAGTATCTCACCTTTCCAGCAATACATTTTATGACACAGTTTGATTGGTAGCACTGGAGACATACGACTGCAACGACATCTATTGACAAAGTACGAAAAGACTTTTTCGAGTACCGAATGTTAAAAAAATCGATAGATTGCTGTAAAATCAATGTTTTGGATTCAACGTTAGTCTAAATTAAAATTTTGTGTCTATAATCACGCCTTTACCCTTAAATCAACCAAAATTTTTGGGGTGCAAATTTATCGCAATACCTTTGTATCAACTCTAACTTATCCAACAACAATTTGGTGCAGTTATTACACATAATGATTTCATAATATCATAATTTGAATTATAGTCAAATATAAAATCAATGCGCATCAATTTTCCAGTTAACCATTATTTAATCTACGCATGAAACAAATGTGCCACCCTCCTTGCCACATATAATAATTATGAAAAATATCTTCATTAATCATTTGCACCATAGTATTAAATTATTGGAGTGTAAAATTTGAATGTTTTTTCATTTGAAAGTTTTGTAACATCCATGCGCACTTCGCCCTAACCTAACTTTTTGAATGCGCTCGAAGTACCAAGCTGCAATATATACATATACTATATACACACATACATATATAAATATATGCGAGTAGCTACATTGTTGATATTCAAAGTGTAGCCAAATTGCCGTCAAAAGTAAATCAACCCAAAACCAAGCCTCAACCCAATTCAGTAACCGTAAGCGGTGGGCCAAACAATAGACAAACTCACACGAACGCAAACACACACAAATGCAGCATTCAAAAATCTCAGTTCATTGAGTCGAAAACGTACGGAAAACCGCATAGAAAATTGTGAACGAATGAAGAATGCATAAATGGTGGAAAATAACTATTGAAAATAGCAGATCTGGGGGTTTACATATTTATTTATTTGTTTGTTTGTATATACGAGCGATGTGTGTGTGTGTGTGTGGTGGAAACTGACCCCAGTGTCAATTATTAACGTATCACTTGACAATTCGTGTGCAAACAAAATACCAAATGTCAATGCGAAAATGGGTAGGATGAGAATAAGCGCGCTTAAGTAGGTAGCGCAGCGCACGCACACAAACACATGTGCACCTACATATATGTACCTATATAAATGCTGCCGAGCTGAGACAGATAGTCGGAGAGTTTTCAACACCAAAACGTTAAATGCAAAAATCATAAATCTCGCTGCCCCTTAACGGTTTTCCAACAACGACAAACAAATTCATAATAAAATATATTTATATATACCATTTGGGAGGGGTTGCGCTGAAGCGGTAAATTTTGTACTTGCACACAAGTGTATGTGTGTTTGTGTGTTGCGAATATATGAAAATAAGGTAGGAAATTCATCCCTATCCACTGTTTATTTGAATGTTGCGCAACGTTGCGGATGAATGGTGATTATGAGGCTGATGACAATAAGGATGAGAATGTTGAAAAATGATAGTAGCAGAAATGGCAAAGAGACAACGGCTGAATTAGAGACGGTAAGTGCGAGTTTATGTGCTTATGTTTATGACAGCGGCAAAGCCGGGAGGGAGCAGACTGCGCAGCATAATAATGAAGTTTAAAATAGTAGTCGAAGTTGACATTGGCATTGTAATTCATACGAAACGATACCGCTATCTACATACATATGTATGTCTGTATACGATATTTGTACTTAGCTGCAATCTCAGTAATGATAATTGTCGCAAATGATAATAACTTCAGTTGTCAGCTTAAAGTTGACACATAAATATACATACATATGTATATGAAGCATATGATATGATTATTGGAATACTGAACGATGGCGGTGTAATGCCGATATGAGCATTAAATATGGAATGGTTGCAAAATGAAATCAATCTGGTTTGTTAAAAAGTGCATGAATTGTCCAGGGATGTTGGTACGCATACAAATATTTTTCGAAACACACACACACACAAGATGTTATATAAAATTATTTATTTGGAGTTATGTTTTTTCTGTGAAAAAGACATTAAGCTTTAGAAAAATAGAAAGCCCTTTTTAATTTTGTTATAATAAATTTTTTTATATACAAATATTAAAAAAGTTTGGATTTTTTTTAAATATGGTATTTGTGCAATATATTCGGCATATTTGAAAATATTAAAGTTCTAATTTTATTAAAAATCTCAATTAGCTTAACTTACCTTTGTGTCAAAAAATATGCACTACCTAAGCTCTCAAACTTTTCATAGACGAAGTGCGGCGATATAAATTAATTTTTCTTTACCTCAGCAAATATCGAAATCTGTACCATATATTTTGCTATTTAGGGGTTTGGCTTTTCCGGCTTAGCGACAAAACTGTCACCCACAGTTGAAAAGAAATATATAAAGGACCAAAACAAGATTACTGCCAAAATAAATGATTCTGTGACTGAGCCTCTATGCTTGTTGGTCATTTTATTTTTTGTGAAATTTTTCTTTCATTATTGTTGTTGTTTTGTTTGGCGCTTGTCAGCTGGAGCAAATTATACTGTAAATTAAAAATTTTTATTGGTACGTATCATAAATTAGGGTGGATAAAAAAACTAAAATAAAAACATTAGTATTAAGTATTTTTTCATTATTTCTGAGGATAGTTATAAGATATATAAGGATATAAAAAACTTTTGATTTTTTTAAATTTTAAAAGTTTTTTTTTATCCTAAGATATCTTGTAAATATCGTCAGAAATGATAGACAAATTTGTTGATATTAATTATTAACATTTTCAACTATTGACAATTTTTTATATAAATATCACAGGCATATTTTCTTAAATTATTTATTGGGAAAATAGAAACTTTTTCTTGTAATAAATTTTTAGATCCATGATATACAAATAAGCTCAAATGTTTTGCTGAGTCAATCCGATCAAAATTTATTCGAGATCAATGTTCGACATTAGACGGTAAAAGATAAAAGATTTTTAAATTGTTTAAATTTTTTTTTCAAAAATTGTGTCTCAAAATAATAATCTTTTTACGTAGGGGAAAAAATATTATTTTCTTGTGACCCAAGCTAATGTATAAATGTTACAACTATTTCTCCATTCAAACACAAATATTTATATTTTAAAACATATATTTACTTTAGAAAAGTATTAGTTTTGACAACTAATAAATTTAAATTTGGTAAATTCAACTATTTCTAGTACTAAAATTAGCATAACCTACAAAAAGTTAAAAATTACTTTTTCTGGTAATAAATTATTATTTTCTTTAATTCCTTAAATACTGTGTATTAGGAATTTTTTTTTTAATTTTTCTCTATTTCCAAAATTAAAGTAAATTTTTTCTTCGAAAAATCGTTACCAAACTGTTCAACATTTAACACTAATTTAAATTATATCTTCTGCACTTTGCCTTCTGCCCGCGACGCCATTAATCTCTGCCACATTTCGCGTGAAACAACCATTCACCATAGTGTGCCGTTTGTGGTGGCTTCAGCAAGTACGACCGCTTGGCGAATACGTGTTTGTGGCTATGCATATCAGCGTCTCGGCCAGCAGCAACGCCGACACTCGATCAATTCATTTTGCAAATGCGTATGCACCTTTATAATTTATTTTTAAACATTTCCTTATTTAACTGCTCAATTTCTGGCTTCATTTCAATTCTTTTTTTTTCATATTTCTTTTGCTGAGTCACCAAATTCAGTGTTTGGCTGGTAAGCGCTTGCGTGTTAATTAATCAGCGTTGTCATTTTATGGAGCTTTTTTACGCTTAAACGTTTTTTGTTGTTTTTGTGATATGTCACGAACTGGCAGCTACGGTCACGCCCCCTGTTCACTGCTGATTGCATTTACATGTGTTCATATGTTTGTACCCATATAGCATGTGCGTGCGTTTGCATTTCTGTTGTTGTTATATTTTGTCATGGTTGTTAGTGCAGTTAAATGTAGCGTTTGTTATTTATCATGCATTGATTTCATATCGAGGCATTTTGGCGTCGCCAATAAACGATTTCGCTTAATTAAAGCGATGTGTAATTGTAAAGGGCAGAGTTGCAATTTTTGTATGCATATATGTACATATGCATGCACGAGGTGTGTTCAAAAAGTATCGCGAATTTTGTGTTTTTTCAAAAATTATTTATTTATTCATGAATATATATTTTCTCCGCTTCAAAGTAATCCCCATGAGATATTATACACTTGTGCCAACGGTCTTTCCAATCTTCGAAGCAATCAAAAAATCATTTTTTTTTTATCTTCTTCGCTCCTCCTTCGATGCCGTCTTTATCTCGTAAAGAGAAGCGTAACGTCGTCCTTTCATGGGCCTCTTCAGTTTAGGGAAAAAGAAAAATCACAGGGGGCCAGATCTGGGGAATGCGGTGGCTGCGGCATCAGTAGTGTGTTGTTTTTGGCCAAAAAGTCGCGCACAAGCAACGATGTGTGAGCAGSRRYRYTATCGTGGTGCAAAAGCCAATTTTTGTCACATCTTCTCGGCCTTCTGAGAACATTTTGTGCCACCGATAAACGTTGCTTCGGTCCAAGGTAGCTTCTCCGT